>NW_028270143.1:69949396-70100774 GCF_037043375.1 Chiloscyllium plagiosum | reverse complement strand
AGTTTTCTGTGAGGCAATCATCTATCCATGCTAATACTTTACCTCAATTCAATGAGTCCCATTTTGTAATAAACTCTTGCATAACACTTATCGAATGCTGCTTGAAAATCAGAGACATTGCATCAATTGGTTGACCCTGTTTATATGCTAGACATACTCTTAAACATCTTCGAGGAGAAAGTGAGGACTGCAGATGCTGGAGATCAGAGCTGAAAATGTGTTGCTGGAAAAGTGCAGCAGGTCATGCAACATCCAAGGAACAGGAGAATCGACGTTTCGGGCATTCCTGAAGAAGGGCTTATGCCCGAAACGTCGATTCTCCTGCTCCTTGGATGCTGCCTGACCTGCTGCGCTTTTCCAGCAACACATTTTCAACACTCTTAAATATCTCAAACATTTGAGAGGCATGATTTCCTTTTCATAAATCCATGTTGACTCTGGTTGATTTTGTTAGTTTCCAAAGTGCACTATCACCCAACTTTAATTATAAATTCCAGCATTTATCTCCTACTCAAGTCAGGCTCACTGGCCTAGGATTTCTCTGTTATTTCTTTCCACCTGTTGTTGGAAGCAGGGTTATGTTTGCTTATTTTCAATCCATGGGAACTGCTCGAGAGTCAAGAGAATTCGGAAAGATTAAACCTACACATCTGCTGTCACTGCCGACAAATATTTTAAACCCTTCAGGCCTGGAGAGTTTGTTGGCTTTGGTCCCATTGATTTCTCAAGTACTATTTCTTTGAGATTTAATTTTAATAGGCACATGGTTCCTTACTACTTCTTGGATGTACTTCTGGAAGGAGAGAATAGTGATAGGCAGTGGTTGACAATACTGATGGGCTTGGAGGAGTCTTGTTCCTTTCAACCTCAAAAGAGAAGCCTCCGAAAGTCCCTTTGAGGACTATTGATTTGGCATACTTTTGAAGCCAATGCAAACAAACACTTAGTAGGACAATTGAACCACCAGTCAAGCTGGTGTGAAATAAGTGGAGTAGCTTCAACTTCAATTTTGAAATGCTGTGGTTGTCTATTGCAGAAGACTATCAGGGTCAACTACAGCAAAAACCTCAACCAATTTAACAGTGGATCATCCACCATTACTGTTGTTTTAGGCACATGTATCAGTCACAACAATATTCAATGTGGGTCTCTAACACTATAGTAAGCTATTAGGGATTTGTTCCAAAATATACTCAAAATTGAACAGGTTAGCTTTCTACTAAAGTTATTTGTATAAATAAAATCTTCCATGAACCAATACTGTCAGGCAATGAAATAAATCATAATTATTTATTTTCTGTCTTTATCTTGATTAATAAATCAGTGGTACCCTGTTGCAGAGTTGTCAATACAGTTGAAAGAATACATAACTTTAAAAATAAGTATTTTTAATTAGGAGCCCAATCCTCCAGTTGTGGATAACCTGATTTGAAATTACTGCACAAAGAAACAAACAGAAACATTGAAAAGGTTAATTGGTATACACCTCTTGACATTCAAAAGTATTACTATCATTGAATCTGCACCATCAACATCAAGGGGGTTATTATCGACTTGGAAGCTTAACTAAACTCATTGATAGAACAGCACAGTAGTTAGCACTGCTGCCTCACAGTGCAAGAGACCTGGGTTCAATTCCTGCCTTAGGCAACTGTCTGTATGGAGTTTGCACATTCTTCCTATGTCTGTGTGGGTTTCCTCTCACAGTCCAAAGATGTGCAGGTTAGGTGAATTGGCCACGCTAAATTGCCTGTAGTGTTAGGTGTAGGGGAATGGGTCTGGGTGGGTTGCTCTTCGGAGGGTCGGTGTGGACATTTTGGGCCAAAGGGCCTGTTTCCATACTGTAAGTAGTCTAATCTAAAAACAAGATCAGATTTTGGAATGAGCAGCTCATCTCCTGACTCTCAAAGGTCTGTCCATCAACAACAGGGCACAAGTCATGCATGTGATAAAATACACTCCATTCACTGAGCTAATTACAGCTCAGCAACATTTAAGAAACTCAACATCCTCTAAAGCAAAGCAGCCCATTTGATCAGTGCATCATTCATCAGTTTAAACATTCACTTCCTTTACCATCGACGCAAAGTAATCTATGCCATTTTCAGCATGCATGGCAGGACCGCATCCAAGCCCTCTTTGACAACCTTCGCAATGCAAACTCTGAGTAGTACAAATGAATTTACCCAACCTGGTCTGTAATAGGAAGAGTAACTTCACTTCAATATTAAATTGAAACGTGTGCCAGGAGACTGCTAGAGTCAACTAAAGCAAGGATTTGTACCAGATGCAGATGCATCGGAACACCTCCAGTTGCAAGTATCGTTCCATACCACAGACCATCTGGACTTGGAAGTATGTCACCCTTCTACCATTGTTACTGAATTGAAATCCCTCCCTACCAGCATGCGTATGCATCTATACTCCAAGGAATGCAGTAGTTCAATAATGTGGCTCACTGTTATCATTTCAAGGGAAATTAAGGTTGGGCTATAAGTGTTGTCCTTGTCAGTGATGGTCAGGATACATGTAAAATTTTTTAAAAGTTAATTAGTTAATTAGTAAGATTTTTTTTGTGTGCATAAAAAGGTTTAAAATGACCCTTGCAGTAAATGACGTACAAGAAAATTAGAAGCATTTTCAAGCTCAATCAGCATTGCCTTCCAATTTGACCCAGTGATGTGGCCAGAAATTGATCAAGGCAGCATAAACCTTCAGCTTCCAAAGAGCTAGCTCAAAAATTTGAGCATAAGTTTATTTCTGAATTAGAGTCACACTGGACTCAAAATGTTAACTCTGTTTCTCTCTCCATATATGCTCCCAGGGATGCTGAGTTACTCCAGGATTCTTTTTTTTTTGCATTTGAGATTTCCACCAGTATTTTGCTTTTACTAGTGTGTATCTGTCCATGATTCACTCGCATTCAAAATTGCTCAAAATTTCATGCTAGGTCATTCATTATACTGGATTTCAGATGCAAAACCAGCAAAGAAAGTAGGAAATCAACCATACTTAATTAATTAAATATTTAAAGATGGTGAAATACTTCTATCTTAATTAATATCTTTAATATTTAGACAAGATTACTATGATTCTTAAAAGTGTAGACTGGGACGTGATCCTCAGAACATTCCGCTTAGGTGTGGCTGAGTAGTTCACTAATTATTTTATTGCAGTTTCAGAAAGGATCCCAAGGGATACAATTGCTTTATTTGTGTTATGTCAGTGAACGTTAGAATAAAATCATTACTGCAAACATGACTAAATTAAACTCACGTAATACATTGAGAATATTATTAATATTGTCAAAGTAAGGCCTTCGCTCTAGATTTCACTCAGTGAGTTAAAAGCTGGAGAAGCTGAGGAAGGAACCATAATATTCTTGGGCAAGCTGTTGAAGAATATTTACAGAATCTGCTGAGATAAGAAAAAATGTATTTCATAAAAGCTGTATTTAAGAAGCATTTTACTATATCTTCATATCAACATGAGACTGCAAGAGAGAATTTTTTTTTTCACTCATGGGATGCGGGCATCACTGGCTGGCCAGAATTTATTGCCCATTCCTAGTTGGTCTTAAGAAAGTGGTGGTCAGCTGCCTTTTTGAATTGCTGTAGTCCATATGCTATAGGTAGATGCACAATGCTGTTAGGAAGGAATTCCACAATTTTGACGGAATGATATGAAGGAACATGGAAATATGATATTATTGCAATCACAGAGAGCTGGTTGAAGCAAGAGCAGGAAGGACAGCGCAACATTCAAGGTATGGAAGGTTCAGGTGTGATAGTGGGGGGATGCAAGAGAGTTGGGGACATTGTATTATTGATAAACTATGCCACCACTGAAGTAATGAGGGAGGACATCCTTGAAGGGTCTTCAAATCAGGCCATCTAGGTAGAACTTGTGAATAAAAAAACAGATGAATACCTTGCTGAGATTGAACTACAGGCCTCTTAACAGTCAAAGGGAGATAGAGGAGCAGATGTGTAGGTGAATTACAGAAAACGTGTGAGAAGAACAGGGTTATAGTTATAGGGGACTTCAACTTTGCTAGCGTTAACTAGGATCACCCTAGTGTGAAACAACCAGATGGGGTGTAATTTTTAAAGTGTGCCCAGGAGAGCTTCCTTTGCAGTACATGGATAGTGCTTCCAGAGATGGAGCAGTACTTGTCTTAATCTTCAGAAATGAAACAGGTCAAGTGGTTGAAATATCAGTGGCAAGCATTTTGGGATGATGACCTTAACTCTGTAGGTTTCAAAGTCATTATGGAAAGGGATAAGGATGGTGCAAAAGTTAGGTGTCTAAATTGGGGGAAGGCCAATTTCAATAATATTAGACAGAATTTGGAAAACATAAACTGGGAGCAGTTACTTGCAGCTAGTACCATTTTTGGAAAGTGGGAAACTTTTAAAAGAAGTTGAATGAGAATTCAGGATGTTCCTCTTAAGAGCAAGAGCAGCAGGTCCAAGGAACCGTGGATGTCAAGGGATGTTCAGAAAAAAAAACAGAAAGAAGCATATGTGAGGTGCAGCACATTAAAATGGGGAGGATATTTAAAAGTATAGAAAGTGTACAGGGTTGCTTATAAAGGAAATTAGGGGGATAAAGAGAAGCCACAAAATACCTTTAGCAGATAGAATCAAGAAAACCCAAACATTAAGAGGATTAACAGGGAAAGAGTGGGGCCTATTTGAGACCAAACAGGCAGCCTGTGTGTGGAACCAATGGATATGGGTGAGGTTGTACATGAATCATCCTTGTCTGTATTCACAGAGCAAAATGACATTGTAGCCAGGGATAACAGTTGGATTGGTGAGGTTCTATAACGTTATGATTAATAAGGTGGATGTATCAGATGTTTTAGCAATTCCCAAGGCCTGATGCAATGTATCCCATGCTGCTATGAGAGGCAAGGAAGGAAATTGCTGGATATATTTAACATTTCACTGGCCACAGGTGAAGAACCAGATGACTGGAGGATCGCTAATGTAGTTCCTTTGTTCAAGAAAGGCAGCAGGGATAGGCCAAGTAATTGCAGACAAGTTAGTCTGACATCAGTGGTAGGGAAATTATTGGAAAAAATTCTGAAGGAATGGGATTAATCAATATTTGGAAAGATAGGGTTTGATCTGACATAATCAGCATGGATTTGTTAAAGGGAGATCCAATCTGATGAATTTAATTGAATTTTTTGAAATAGTGACTGAAAACATTGATGAGGCTCGAGCAGTTGCTGTAGTTTATATGGATGTCAGTAAGGCCTTTGACAAGGTCCCAGATGGAAGGCTGGCCCAAAAGTTAAGAACTTATAGGATCCAAGACAAGTTGGCAAACTGGATCCAAAATTGGTTTAAAAATAAAGAGCAAATGGAGATGGTGGAGGGTTTTTTTTTAATTGGAAGACTGTGACTAGTGGCGTACCACGAGGATCAGTGCTGGGACCCTTGCAGTTTGTTATGGACATTAACAACTTTGATGTGAACATAGGAGGTGTGATTAGTAAGATGACACGAAAATTGTGGGCATAGCTGATGCTGAGGAGGATGCTCTCAGACTACACTCTCAGACTCTATATTGATCATCCAATAAATTAGGTAGAACAATGACTGACACACTAATCCCGATAAGTGTGAGGTGACACATTTTGGGAGGTTGAATAAAGGAAGGATATACACAATGAATATTAGGTCTCTAGGGAGTACTGAGGAACAAATGGACCTCAGTGTGCAAGTCTACAGATCCCTGAAGGTGTCAGCACATACAGACAGACTGATGAAGAAGACATGTGGAACGCTTGCATTCATTTGCCAGGGCATAGAATACAGAAACAAGGAAATCTTGTTACAACTTTATAAAACGGCTAGGCCACAGATGGAATACTGAGTGCAGTTCTGGTCATGACATTACCAAAAGGATGTGATTGCATTACAGACCGTGCAGAGAAGATTCCCCAGGATGTTACCTGTAATGAAAACTCACAGTTATGAGGAAAGATTCAAGAGGCTGCGTTTGTTTTCCTTGGAACAGGAGTGGCTGAGGAGGGATCTGATTAAGGTATTTAAAATTATCAGAGGTTTAGGCAGGATTGATCATGAGAATCTCTTCCCCATGGCAGAAATGGCTAAGACTAGGGGACATAAGGTTAAGGTGAGGAGCAAGTGGTTCAGAGGAGATATGAAAACTTTTTCATCTAGAGAGTGGTAGAAATATGAAACATGTTGCCTGAGAGGATGGTGGTGGCAATTAAGAACATTTAAGAGGCATCTGGATGAGCACTTAAAATGTCAGGGCATAGTAAGCAATGGACCAAGTGCAGGTCAATTGGATTAGTGTAGTTTCGTGTTTATTGATCATCAGTGACATGGTTGCACATAGGACTTTTTTCTACGATATGTATCTCTATGACTCTATAACTCTGTGAACGGTGATATATTTCCCAGGTCAGGATGGTGAGTGGCTTGGAGGGAAACTTACAAGTGATGCTATTCTTATATATCTGCTGCCTTTGTCCTTCCAGATGGAATTGGTTGTGGGTTGAGAAGGTGCTGTGTAAAGATCGTTAGTGAATTTCTGCAGTGCATCTTGTACATAGTGCACACTATTGCTACTGAGCATTGGTATTGGAGGGAGTGGATATTTGTGGTTGTGGTGCCAATCAAGCAGGCTACTTTGTCCTGGATGGTGTCAAGCTTCTTGAGTATTGTTGGAGGTGCACCCATCCAGGCAAGTAGGGAGTATTCAAGAACACTCATGACTACTGTTTGTAGACGGTAAACAGACTTTGGACAGTCAGGAGGTGAATTACTTGACACAGTATTCCTAGCCTCTGGTCTGCTCTTGTAACCACTGGTTTTATATGGCTAGTTCAGTTGAGTTTCTGATCAATGGTAAACCCCAAGATGTTGAAAGTGGAAGATTTAGTGATGGTAACACCATTAAATATTAAAGGGTGGTGGTTAGATTGCTTCTTATTGGAGATGGGACTGGCATTTGCGTGGCACAAATGAAGATAATGTAACATTGCACGACTTCCTGCGCTGATACCACATCTACGCAAGACTCTATCTATTACACTACATCTCCCCTCAAGAATGTGACATTAAATTATATTTTACAAGGACAATCCACCATGATAATTTCACAAATCTACTTCAACATTTCCTCATTTTTGGAGGAGATTGAGAATTCAAGACTTCTGTATAGTATTTCAGAACCTGCTGAGCAAAAGGAGAATTGACAGATGACTCTAGTTCAGGCCTTCATCAGGACCTCTTGATGAGTATAGCATCTTGGATCTGTTTGACCAAAAGGGAGAGCAAGCAGCCGGAAGTCACAATAGACATTGGTACCAATTAAATAGGCAGGAAGAGTGACGAGGCCATGCAAAGGAACTTCAGGGATTTAGATAGTAAGTTGAAAAGCAGGAACCTTAGGGTTTTATTGTCAGGATTACTGTTGTGCCACATGCCAGTGAAGCCAGGAACAGGAAGCTTGTGCAGTTAAATACATGGCTAAATAGCTGGTGTAGGAAGGAGGGCTTCAGAGATGTGGATCATTGGGATGTCTTCCAGGGTGGGTGTGACCTGTACAGAAAGGATGGGTTGCAATAAACTGGCAGAGTACGAATATCTTGGCAGAGAGGTTCACTAGTGTCACTTGGGAGGCTTTCAACTAGTCAGGCAGGAAGATGGGGACCACAGCAATAAGTCAGCAAGTGACATGACTAGGAGGAGTTAGAGACTAAGGCTAAGAGGAAGAATAGGTTACTGAACATGGCAGCAGTGGCACTCTCATGTGTATTGGTTTTAATGCGTGGAGTATGACAGGTAAGTCAGATGAACTTAGAGCTTGGGTAAATACACATAACTATGATGTTGTAGCTGTTAAAAAGACTTGGTTGAGAGAGGGTCAAAATTGGCAGCTTAATGTTCCAGGATTTAGATGTTTCAGGTGAGATAGGGGTGTAAAAGAGGTGGAGAAGTTGTGTTACTGATTAGGGAGAATATCACAGCTGTACAGAGGGTGGACACCTTGGAGGACTCATCCAATGAGGCCCATATGGGTAGAGGTCAGGAATAGGAAGGGTGCAATCACTTTGATGGGATTGTAGTACACGCCTCCCTACAGTCAGAGGGTGTTAGAAGGTCAGATATGTGGACAGATTATGAAAAATATATAAACTACAGGATTATTATGATAGGTGATTTTAACTTCCCATATATTGACAGGTACTCCCTTAGTGCCAGAGCTTGGATGGGGGGGAAGGGGGGAGGGGTACTTTGTGAGGTATGTCCAAGAGGGTTTCTTGAAGCAATATATAAATAGTCCAATTAGGAAAGGGATCATACTAGACCAGGTATTGGGAATGAGCCCAGCCGGGTGATCAAAGTTTCAGTGGAGGAGCACTTCAGGAACAGTGACCATAATTCCATAAGCTTTAAGTTACTTATGGATCAGGGTAAGAGTAGTCCTTGGGTAAAAGTATTAAACTGAGGAAGGCTACTTATGACAATATTAGGCAGGAACTGGGGAATGTAAATTGGGAGCTGTTTGAGGGTAAATCCACATTTGGCATGTGGAATTATTAAAGACCAGTTGATTAAAGTCCACGTTCCTGTAAAAATAAAGGATAAGGATGGCAACATTCAGGACCCTTGGAATTGTGAGCTTAGTGAAAAAGAAAAAGAAGGCATAGATATGGTTTAGGAAACTGAAGGTGGACTATACCCACACCAAAGCCTCCATATCCTCCTTGTAGTGTGGTGACCAAAACTGTGCACAACATTCCAAATATGGTCTAACTAAAGTTCTAGCCAGCTGCAACATGCCTTGCCAATTTTTATAGCATCCTCTGGCCTGAACACATTCATTGTCCATTTTCTGTTCAGTTTCTGTTAGTGGATGGGATGCAGTTTTTTCTATCGATCTCCATCTGATAGAGTACGACTTCCAGTTCTGATGAAGATGTATTTGCAGCTCTGAGAATGGATTGTTCTGGGTCATAGTGAGCTAAAATATCAGGCGATATCAATGATTTGGAGATGCCAGTGTTGGACTGATGAAAGCTAGTGTGCTTCCAATTAAACCTGTTGGACTATAACCTGGTGTTGTGTGATTTTTAACAAGGTGATATCAACATCTCTTTGATTTTCTCAACAGACGTCTGTTACGCTTCCTCCCATCAGTATGCATTATCTTGCCAAAGAGACTCATTGTTGAGAGCTAGGTTGGACAGAAACTTTCCAACTTTGTTTATCTTGAATTCTTGAATCTGTTGAACCGAGTCATATTCCAAGAAGGTGGAAACATTTTTGATTTTTTTTCTCTTCTGCCGATATACTCTGATATCAGATGCTAAAGGAACTTGACAGTTGGCTGTAAGAATTTACATTTGTCATTGAATGTGAGTTTCATTTCCTGTAGGCATTCCAACACAGTTCACACCCTAATGTCATATTCTGTCTGACTGGATCCATGGATCAGAACATCATCGAAGCTCTGATCCATATGACACTATCTAGCCTTCTGGGGTGGCTTAATCTTATACTCTGGAAGATGTGGAGGTGATGCCAAAGTTTAATCTGCTGAAATTAAACGTTCCACATGAAGGTTGTGAGTGACTTAAGACTCTTCATGAAGGGGTAGTTGTCAAAAGCCACTATTTTTACCTGGCTTCATAAAACTATAACTCTTTCCCAATTTTGCTGACCTGTTGTCTGCTTTATTCAGCTATGTAAGATCTATGCAGATTCTGATGGATCTTTGAAGTTTTACCGGGATTATCCCTATGCTCCAGTTTATTGGTTCTGTCACAGATTAAATAACCCCTTGCTTCAATATGGAGTTAATTTCCTTCTTTACCTTTGGCAAAAGAGACGAGGAACCTTTCTAAATGCAAACAGACACACCAGCTTTGAATAAGAATGTAGAGTGATGTAATGTATTGCCTTCAGGTTCCCTTTTTCTGTGGACCACCATATAAATGCAGTTTTCTGAAATTTTCAAACAAATCTTTGATATCTTTCCAGTTCTGATTTAGGATCACATATTTGGTCTTGTTTCAGTCTGTGCCATCAGGCCCAAAAGGTCTGACTTCTTCTCACACTCAAGTTGGGTTTATTCAGGTGATTACGTTCTTACCGGTTCTTTTCAGATGCATACATGGGAAAATGCCACATTTTATAGGAATGTTGTTCTGCCCCTGTCAGGACTTTCCAGGCTCCAACTTCAAGGTGGCAGCACCTCATTCTCTGAAACCCAATAGCATCACTCAATCCTGCCTCAGTTAAAGGTGTGGAATCAAAGATAGACAATTTCATAGTTAAGCGAGCAGACAGGTATTTCCATAGTTGTCGACATAACTCCAGGATGGAATGCTGCCTCCTTGGTGCCAGATTCAAGGATGCCATTGAATGGCTGCAGGACATGCTGTTGGGGAGGGTGAAGAGTCAGAGGTCATGGTCCACATTGAAATAAATGACAGGCAAAAAGAGAGAAGAGGACCTGAAAAAAAGCTAGCCAAAGTGACAACTTTAAGGCAGTTTACTCAGGAGTGTCCCAATAACACATGCCTTTGAGGATAGGAATAAGAAAACTGAGTAAATGAATATGCAATTCATCAAATTGTGCAGGAGGGATGCTTTAGATTTCTTGGGCAGTGGGACCAGTTCTAGGCAGGTGGACCTGTACAAAGAGGCTGAATTACATTTTATAGAACTGGGAGTAGTAACATCATGGTGGGTATTGGGAATTGGTGGTGGTAGCTACTGCTATTACACAAGGTTTAATCTACCTTGTCAGGGGAATGAGAACCAAAGAGGGTTCTCATTCAAAACAAATCTGTGGATGGTAAGTGAACATCTGTAAATGAAAAGGGAAAGTGGTTGAAACAAGTCTTAGAATCAATCAGGATCAAATTCTAGAATAGTGTGAAAAGGCTGATTTAAAAGCAATCTATCTGAGACTGGGACTGTCCTATGAGGGGACATGATGGAATCTGGGTCTGTATCCTCTGGAGTTTAGAACATTAAGAGATGATCTATTAGAACCCTACAAAGTTGTTAAAGGGATAGACAGTAAATGCAGTAAAGCTATTTCCCTTGGCTGTGCAATAAAAGGGGAGGAATAGTTCTATAACCAAAGGATAGAGTCTCAGAAGAAAAGCCAGACATTTAGAACTGAAATGAGGAGGAACATCTTCACTCAGTGTGGTGAATCTTTGGAATTATCTACCCCAGAGAACTGTGGAAGCTCAGTCAAAAAATAAGACAGAGATCAAAACACTTCTAGTTACTAATGGCATCAATGTTTATGGGAATAGCACCAAAACATGGCATTGTGGTTAATGGTGTGCCATGATATGTAATGGCTGAACAAAGTCAAGGGTCTGAATGGCCTACTCCTATTCCTGTGTTCTAAAACTGCACCCATATAAACTCAGTCAAGATCATATTGAATGGTGAAGCAGATTCAAAGAGCCGAATGGCCTACTCCTGCTCCTATTTTCTATGTTTCTATGATAAAGCACATCTTGTATTCTTCTTCGAGGGTATCAGCACTCCAGTAGTTTCCACTTGCTTCCTTGATCTCAAGGGCATCTCCACATCATTATAGCGCAAGCAACATCCTGTGATATTGATGTCTTCTAATCAGACTGACTCTGTTAAATGAACTAGCTTAATTGTCTTTGGTAGTGACTTGCAGTTTAAAACTTTCTGAATTAACTTCTAATTTAATTTGCAGTATTCCTTCTTAGCATTCTTGCTTCAAACTTCCTTAATACCTAATGCAAATAATTTACATCTGGAGCATGTTATCAAGTAACCATTTAGTAAAACTGCATCCTGCAAAATTCACCTGCAGGGCAAGAGCACAATTACATAACAGGAGTATAAATGTTGCAGCCAGTAGAGTTGGTTCAATACCAGATAATTTTTCCTTTCTTCCTCTCTCCATTTCCTCCTCAAGAAATCTGTAAATCCACGTGCAATTCAAGAATACCTCTGTACCAAGTAGATAACAACCTGTACAAGCCAAGCTTGCTGTGAATCGGTGCTGATAGGCCTGCATTGCAAGGCTTTTATTAAATGCTAATGGCAAGAAACATTTTCCTAGCCAAAAAGCTGCAGTAGATCTGTCTAGGTACATTATGACTGATATTTGCTTGTAAGTACATACAGCACTTGTTCGTTGTTCCTTATCTACCATGGTGCAGGAAGCTGACCTACATTCCATATAACAGAATATGATGCACAAACATGTTGAATACAATTTTTCATTTCAAGTTGAAAACAGTGTGGCAAAATAGGATTGACTTAAAGCCAATAAAAAAACAGTTCCTTCTACATGAAAATGTGCATTTTTCCCAATGAAATGATTTGTCTTGTGGCAGAATAAAGCTTGCTGAGAAGCATACACTTGGCACTGATGGATTGGATTTATGTATAACAGAATTACAGATAGTAAGAATGTATTGTGCCTTTATTTAGTGGGAACTATAGCCTGAACCACTTACTGTGATATTAATGTCTCGTAATAAGACTGACTCTCTTAAATGAAATAGGTTTGTTATGTCTCTAAATAGTGTAATATAGGTGTCATGAAAGAGAGGAAAGCACATAGATTGTGATGTAAACTAATAATCTGTTTATTATTGTGTGGGAGCTGCTAGGACACTTTATGTTCATGAGTCATAAGAATTATCTCAATTTTTGATAGTGGCTTTAAAAAAATGTTTAGTATATTTAGAAATTCAATTTTAGAAAAAGTATTCAATACTTAGCCACTGCATTATAGGAGCTGATATGCTAATATATATTTACTAGAAACGAATACAAAATGTTATTCAGAAAAAAATAGCTATTAATTCCAATGTTCAGAGACTCGAAGAAAGTATAGCAAAAGATGAAGTCATTTGGTCCGCTAAGATTGCAATGTTGTTCTCATCCAGTTCCATTTTCCAGCCTTTCCTCAGACTTATTGTACACATTGTCAGCTTTGAAGTGTTATAAATATGGCAGTAATGCCAATCCGTCTAAGTACTGGAGATGACTGAAGGAATTGTAGAGATACCATTGCTGTATATGCAAACGAAGTGTCAGCAAGCAAAACGTATTGTTGTCAGTTTACTTTCACATTTAACAAATTAGCTGTCACCTCATGTGAATTGTGCCAAAAGAGGATCATTTTAATTATAGTCTTGCTTTCAAGTATAATAATTCACATATCCAAGTTGTTAAAGAATGTGAAACTCCATAACTACAGTTAATTTTTTTCTAGTCATTAAAACTAGAAATGTTGTTGTTGAGACTTGAGGATTTTATAAATTAAGGCATTAATTTTCCTTGAGAACAGGCAGCCAACAGAGTTGGATAATGCCCCAATTAGGAGTGATTTTGACACAGAACTTTTCCACTAACAAATGGCTCCCAATCTAAGCTTAGACCACGAGTAGATTGGAGGTGATCTCCCTGGCACATTGAAATGGAAGTCTCCATGCCCCAATGAAACTCACATGTGAATGAAAGATCACAACTACTATCCCTGTGGCATAACACCATTATTAAATCAGAATTGGGGATGTTAACTAATGATTGCACTATTCATGACTTATCAAATATTGAGACAGTACATGTCCAAATGCAGCAAGATCTGGATGATATCCAGGCTTTGGCTAATGTGTGGCAATTAATATTCATGGCATACAAGTACCAGGAATTGGACATCTCTGTTAAGAGAGAATCTAATCATGAACCCTTGATATTCTGTGTGATTAGTTCACAGAATCCCCTACTGTGAATATCCTAGAGTTTACCATTGACCAGAAACTGACTGGACAGACTATATAAGTACTGTGACTACAAGAGCAGGTCAAGACTAAGAATTCCTACCGTGAATAATTCAACTCCTGACTCCCCAAAGGCTGTGTACTATCGACAAAGCACAAGGCAGGATTATGATGGAATATACTGGAATGTGCCCCATTGGTCTGGATGGATGTAGCTCCAAGAGTGCTCAAGAAGCTTGACACTATCCAAGATAAGCAGCCCTTTTGATTTGCACCAGATCTTCAAACATCACCATCACCCTCCATCACCAAAGCACAGTAGCAGCAGCAGTGCATACAAAGCATAAATTCACAGGGTGCCTTGCAAACTCAAAAGCACTACCATATAGATGGTCAAGGGCAGCAGATACCTGGGAACACAACTACCTGCAAACACCCTCAAAGCCTTTTACCATTCAGGCTTGGAACTCTATTGCTGTTTCTTCAGTGTTGCTGGGCCAGAATCTTGGAACTCCCTCCCAATGATTGTAGATGTACCTACACTAAATTGACTGCAGGACTTTCTAAGGGGCAACTAGACTTGGGCGATAATTGGTGACCTAGCCAGTGATGCCCTTATCCCTGATTAAATAAAAAAGACTATGGAAATATTGAAGGGATAGGGATTATAGAACAAGCAGTTACATGGATAACATAAATAGCTTGATAATAGGTGTAAATTCGCTAATGGGATGCTGGGTATTACCATAATGACTTTGGAGTCGATAATGAATGACTCTCCATACTACTTGGACATTGTCCTGAACCTAATGCATACAGCATTTACTAATGTAGTAGTCTTCCTCAGAGCCAGTGTAAGTCTGTGTACCCTGTTAATGAAAGACAGCAATGTTACTGATGTAACAGCGGGAAAGAATTAGGAATAGAAGTAAGTCATTTAACACCTTAAACCTATTGTGCCACTTAGTGAGATCATGGCTGGTTTGTGACCAAACTGCCCTTGCTCCATATCCCTTAATGTTTTTGGCGAGAAAAGAAATTTATCAACCTTAGATTTAAAGTATGGGAAGAGGATATTCAAAGTTGAGTTCATTGCACCTACCAAAAGCTGTCCACCTTTTCTTAACAAAGCATGTGAAACCAAGGGACATTGGGCACATGGGCGCATGAAATGGGATTCCACAGCTAAACCAGACCTCAGAATAAAATGCAGGCAACAAACAAGATGGTACAACATCACAACACTGGCAGCAAGAGAATTCTTAAGATACACAAGCGCAAATATGGCAACCAAATGAAGATGACCAAGCCTTCCACTCAGTTAGCCTTAAACACTATGTTGAAGATATAAGGGGGTCAGTAGCCTTTACACTAGTAGCATCATTTCCACTGAAAAAGCAGGCCAACACATGCTAAAAGCTGAAATGAACACAGGAGTGAGTGCAGGCATATTACCACTAAGTATCTTGAAAGATGTGTAACACAGCAAGTGAAATAGCCTGCAAAAGACCATCTCACAGCATATAACTGATCACCAATTCCATACATTGGAAGAAGTGCAATACGGTGTCAATATGCAAGCTCATCTTAATTTCCCAAATCTTTCTGTCTATGGGGTAGCAGTCATCCAGTAGTGGCAGGACTATGATTTTAAACAAATCTCATTATAGTCACAGTGCATGAGATTCAAGCCACACACTGTGGCAGAGTAGTCCACACGTGATGCAAACGAATTAAAAATCTTCAAGCACATGGTGGGATTTATGGAGCAGTGGTAATGTCACAACCAAGAGCTCAGAGTCCTGGGTTTGAGTTCTACCCACTCCAGAAATGTATAACAATATCTCTGAACAGGTTGATTAGAAGAATATCTCTCCAAGGACATGATTTGCAGTGAAACATCAGCCAGTCACCAGATGATTATGTCGGAATTGCTAAGTGGATTACCCAACCAGTAATCCAACAGTACCCAACCAGTTTTTTGATTTGTACCTTGACGCTCTTGACCATGAAGTTGAAATGTTCTCAAGGTTAATCTGTTATACTTTGGCCAGGGCCAGTGTGAACAGTTGCAACATGCAACTGCTAAAAATGAGCAACTATAAGAGCTGTAAATGAATACCATCCAAGGATAGCCTGACGTTAAAGCAGGACAAAGCACACCTCTTAAAGCCACAGCATCACATTATGCCAAGAGACCATGCCCATGTAACACCAGGAACATGTGCATTGAAAGCACAACACGATTGACTATTGAATCCATATACTGGCCAGGGATAAATCAGGATATTCAATGATTTGTGAGTGCATTTGGCACATACTAAACATATCAATCCCAGGGACTGAGGAATCTATCCATCACATGATGTTTATCCACTCTTTGGAAGAAAGTAGAAACAGACCTACTCTCAGTGTGAGAAAGATGGTGTCCTTGTGACGGTTTACCTCTCAAAGGTTTCGATAACAACACATGAGCATGATTGCTGCTGATACAATGAGCGCTATTTTTCATTTATTCAATATCCCAGAACAAATGGTGTCTGATAATGAACCACAATACATTGTCAAACCATTTCAAGACACATCTACCAAGCAAGGAGTGATTCATACCATAGCATCACTGTGCTATCCATGATCAAACAGTTAGGCAGAAAGTATGGTGTATTTTATCAAATCAATGATCACTATGTCTTGAGCAACAAAACAAGGTTTTCACAATGCATTGCCATATATTTTGCAACAATACGGACTATCTCCAAGGTAACTTATATTGACAAGCTAAGCGCAAGCAACTTTGTCCAGTGACCAGTTCTCTAATCATTCTGACACACAGGACATTCTTCTTTTAAGGTAGAAAAGAATAAAAGATACATGATGAGTGAGTAGGCAGAGAAATACCAAAACTGTGCAGTTGGCACAGAATGTGAGCAGGAAATATAAATAGCAGGAAATAATTGATACCAGCAAAAGTTATGAAAAAATACAACAAATCTAGATTATATAAAGTCATTACTAATCAGGTGCTATATTTTGTAGCAATAGAAGTCTGTTTATAGCAATATATGGCATGCCTTTCAAACATGAAGAGAGTGATGGAAATTGCTGCAATAATGATGATTTGCAGTGATCTTAAATGATAGAAACCAGCAGCAAAATGACCAAGTTGTCAAACAAGTGTGCCCATCCAGATGGGTGTATAATCAGCAGATCAGGGTGAGTTGGCAAACCTCCAAGGCATTACCTTGAGGTTTGAATTGTTAACCTTATAAGTTCTGTTTGACCTGTTTGTATAATAATCAAATTGACAACATAAGCCTATGTACCGCTACATTCATTTGGGATGAGGCTGCTTATCTTCAGGAAAAGAAGAGGATATTGTTTCATGTCTCACAGTCAGTCTGTTAGTACACCTTAAGAGATATGCTCATGATATCATCACTGTGTTGAGGCATGTGATCAAAGGATATAAAGGTCACATACTTCATCTTAAATCAGATCATGTGAAGCAGGGTACACAAATGGAAGCATGCTGTTCTTTCATTCAGGCTTCTGAGTAATGTGATTCTTGTACATAATATGTAGAGGTAATAAATGACTGTTGGATTCTGCAATACCACATTATTTATGCCAATTTCATTTGTTACAAGGGATAACATAAGGAGTGCAGCTGAATAAAGCACAGGAGGTCAAGCAGCATCAAAGGGGATGAAAGGTTCCAACCTGAAACATCACCTCCCCTGCTCCTCTGATGCTGCTTGACCTGCTGTGCTTTTTCAACTCCACACTATATCCACTCTGACCTTCCAGCATCTGTAGTTCTCATTGTCTCCAAGGGATAAAATAAGTATTGCCACATTTGGTAAAACACCAACTGGAGGAAAATCCTCACATTATTTGTATCAATGTTTCCGAAGGCAAAGAGTGCTGATAAACTATCAGTAAAAACCAAAATGGTAGATGTAATGGTTTACATTAAAACTGATTAGCAAGATACACTGTAAATCCTGTCAAGGGTATATAAGTCACTTGTATGTAGAGCAAGTCTCCCATGTTACTAATTGAGGTGGGGTAGAAATGGAAAACTGGCTTGTCATAATCATGCAAACACCTCCAGAAGTGCCAGAGATTGAAAAGTGGAAAATTTAACAGGCTTATTAAAGAAAGGTTGCAAGAACACTTGTCCTAAGTGTAAGCATAGGAGAAAGTGAGGACTGCAGATGCTGGAGATCAGAGCTGAAAATGTGTTGCTGGAAAAGCGCAGCAGGTCAGGCAGCATCCAAGGAGCAGTAAAGCTGAAAATGTATTGCTGGAAAAGTGCAGCAGGTCAGGCAGCATCCAAGGAGCAGGAGAAGCTGAAAATGTGTTGCTGGAAAAGCGCAGCAGGTCAGACATCTTCCAAGGAGCAGGAGAAGCTGAAAATGTGTTGCTGGAAAAGCGCAGCAGGTCAGGTAGCTGCTCATTGGATGCTGCCTGACCTGCTGCGCTTTTCCAGCAACACATTTTCAGCTAAGTATAAGCATAAATTGTGAACATTGTGATGGGTGGATTCAGAAAAATAATAATAGGAAGAATTAACATGCATTTGGAAAGGTTTAAATTAATTATAAGGAACCAGCACACATTTTTAAAATTATGCTTGACTAACTTAGTTGATTTTTTGATGCAGTAACAGAAAACTCATGAGAGGAATGTGATAGATGTCTCATATGTAGACCATAAAATAGCTTTTCATTAAGTACCGCATAAAAGATTGGTTTAAATTAAGCCTTATGGAATACAAGGTTCAGCTGAGGTAAATATTAGTTTAAGGACAGAAAACAGGCAATCATGGTAAACGTAAATGCAAATTACTGCGGATGCTGGAATTTGAAACCGAAAGAGAAAATGCTGGAAAATCTCAGCAGGTTTGGCAGCATCTGTAAGGAGAGAAAAGAGCTGATGTTTTGAGTCTAACTGACCCATTGTCAAAGCTCAACCCTTTGACAAAGTGTCAGTTAGACTTGAAACATCAGCTGTTTTCTCTCCTTACAGATGCTGCCAAACCTGCTGAGATTTTCCAGCATTTTCTCTTTCAATCATGGTAACTGGTTGTTTTTCAAACTGGACAATGAAGGACAATTGTGTTCCCTAAGGGTCAGTGCGAGGAATAGTACTTTTTTTTATATACGTAATGAATGTAGGTTAACATTTCCTTTCAAATTTGTTAATGATACTGTTATGAAGGTGTAGAAGTGTACTGTACCTTTAAGAGAGTGAAGAACTTGGCAAGTATACCGAGTGCTGGAGAATTTACAAAGTAACATTTGGTTCAGAACAGATAGCATTGGCTGAGTTGCTATGAGACAAAAACAAGTTTGAATTCAGCCAATCAGTTTAAATTGTACACCTAAAAAATATCAAATTCCAATCAAGTTTGAATTTAGTACATGGACAATCTTAAAAGTAATGACACAACCCAATACTTTGGGGTTATAAGACCAGGGAAAATTGAACAGTTGACAGGAGAACTGCCAAGCCAATGACATCTGCAAACTGCCCAGAGAATAGCTCTCTTAAAGGTACCTCTATCGATCAGTAACCTGAAGCAAAATCCCCAAGAAGAAGAAAAGAAGACAGGAATACAGAGAAGAACCCAAAACTGCCTAATTATGAGGTAAGAAGTTTTGTTTGGTAAATCTTAATTGGGAGTTTTATCGGACTAGTATTATAGAAGGGAAAGCAAAAGATAGGTTAGAGGAAGGAGTTATAAATAGTTGTTAGTTAATTATTCTCTGTTATACTTTAAGAAATAAATTTGTTAATTTTTACTTTAAATAGTTCTTGGCCTCTCGAATTTTCACAGATTAGTGCACGGATAAATCTTTTCTGCGTTGCTGTTGTAAATTAAGCAGGAGGGTTTACCTAATGTCATAACAATACTAAACTTGCAAGTGTGGTAAACAGTGCGGCAATTAATTGTAACAGGACAGGAATATATAGCAAAACAGACAGACAAATGGTAGAAGGAATTCAATAGAAAGAAGTAGGAGAGTAATGCATTTTGGCAGAAGGAATAGCAAAAGGCAATATAGACTCAATGGTACAGTTTTAAAGAGTGTGCAGACTTAAAAGAACCATGGATTCAAAGACATTGATCTTTGAATATGGCCAAACATACTGTGAGTGTAATGAGCAAAGCATATGGGACCTTGGGCTTTGTAAATGAGTACAAAAACAGGCATGTTATGCTTAAACCTTAAAACTCTAATTAAGCCACACTAAAATATTCAATATTATTATATTCTTCCATGTCATCACATTTTATGAAGGATGTAAAGGTTCAAAGAGGAAACAGAGACGATTTGCCAGAATTATTCCAAAAATGAAGAATTTTTAGCTACAAGTTTATAACTTGGATAGGTTGAGTTGTATTTCTTGAAGCAAATGAAATTCAGGGCTGAATTGATAGATGTGAACAAGGTTGTAACAGGTTTCAACAAGGTAGGTGCAGGAAAGGTCTTGCCATTAGCTGACAGTAAAAGACTGGGAGATGTGGCTTTAAGAATTTGGATAAGAGATACAGGAATGATGTGAGGAAGAACTTTTTTTATGCAGCAATTATTAATGATCTGAAACTCACCACCTACAAAAGGGGTTGAAGTGGAGTTATTGAACAATTTCAAAAAGAAACTGAATGGGTGCATGATGAAATAAACTTATATATCGATAGAGAAGGCGAATGGGCACTGATTGGATTGCCCAATAGAGACCAGTACTCTTTCTGTGTCATTATGACTCTGAGGTTGGGTAAGGCAGTTTCATTCAAATTCATTTGGTTTCTTAGTGACTATTATGATGAAGGCTTCTATTCCCACAAGGGAAGAGTGTGGCGGGGAGAGGATTTAGTGTGGTGTGGATTTAAGTTTTGATTGCAGGTAGTGGTGAAATCCAGGAATATGTGAGTGCATCAGGAAAGCAGTTCCAGTCACTAACTTCAGAATTACACACTGTAGGCTCTGTTAATGTGCAAACCTCCCTTCAAAAGAAGTGAGTTATCACTGAAAGTACTAACTTTGGGCTTTGCGGTTTAACACTGCTTTCACAGGCTGCCTGAAATTTACCACCCCCCCCCCCCAAAAAAAAGGCGAGACATCAGCAATAACTGGGGGATAGAAACCATGACAGAATCTGTCAATCAGCATTCAATACAGCCTGTTGCTTTCTTATCAATTTCTATGAAAGGGTTTGTTCACAATAAATATGCAGAGGTTAGTTTATACATTTTGAAGTCTTAATCTGCATTTTAGACCATTGATTGTAACTAAAGACCAATATCACCATTCAGCTTTGGGAATGGCTTTTGCTGGTTATATCCAAGTGTTTTTTTTTAAATTCTGGTGCGGTCCTTCTCACTCTACCACCCCTTCAGACATTAAGATTCAGGTTCCAACCCTTATCCTTTGGTGAAAACATTTCTCCTCCACTTCCATCTAATCTTCGACTGATTGCTTGAAATCCACATTCCTTGGTTATTGAATACATGGAAGTATGGAGGACAGGAAAAATTTATGGCTGTAACAAGCTGCTTCTTTTTTGAGGTATCTTAGGTGTTGGGGGTGATTTCCTTAAATCCCAGCAATTACCGTTTTATATGCTGTTGCATTGTTTTGGAACTTTGGAGAAAAAAGAAGTCAAAATAATGGCTCTTTTATAAGGGATAGGGACAGACAAAGGCAGCACATGGCCTGTGCAGGAGGGAGAGAGAGAGAGAGAGAGAGAAACCCACTCTGCTAACTGACAGGGCAGTGAGCCTGCACAGTTACTGCCTTTGCTGTTTGAATTCATGTATCGCTGGACATCGGAGTGCATTTGGGAAAATTAACAAACAGTGAAATTCACACCTGATAATGGAGAAACCTGTTTAGCAGAGGTCATAGCACAGAAACAGATAAGTAAATAGTTTTAAGCGTGGCCTTGCTGTCAGTCTGCAGTAGTGAGTAGAGTGGGTGCTTTCTTGATTATATTTTTTATTGAGATATGTCTGTTGATTACACTTGAAAATTAAAGTCATAAGTATTAGGTTAGCTGGGAGCAGTGTTTTGTAGAGGGATTTTCTGGGTCTGCAGATTGGAAGAAGCAAAAATGGCCCTTAGTAGAGTGTTATGCACTTCTTGTCAGATGTGGGAGTTTAGGGAGAGTTTACATGTTACTGAGGATTATATCTGCAATAAATGCCATTGGTTGTGAATTCTCTCAGATCGAATGGATCTATTGGAGTGAAAGATAGAGGCAATGAGGAATTTACAAGAACAAGGTGATATGGTGGAAGGCAGTTATAGAAAGGGGAAAAGTCATGGGATACAGTCATATAGATGGGTTAACTCCAGGAAAGGTAAGAGATGTAGGCAGGTAGTACAGGAGTCTTCTGTGGCTATCCCCATTTCAAAGAAGTATGCTGTTTTGGAAAATGTAGGGGGTGATGGATCCTCAGGGGAATGTAGCATGACCAGCCAAGTTTCTGGTATTGAGACAGGCTCCAATGTAATTAGGGGTACGTCGGATTCCAAGAGATCAATTGTGTTAGGGGACTCTCTAGTCCAAGGCACAGACAGACGTTTCTGTGGCCATCAGCAAAGAATCTGAATGGTGTGTTGCCTCCCTGGTGATAGGATTAAGGATGCCTCAGAGAGGATGCAGAATGTTCTTAAGGGAGAGAAGGCTCAGCAGGAGGTCATTGTACATTATTGGAACCAATGGCATAGGAAGGGAAAAGGATGAGATTCTGGAGGGAGAATACAGAGAGATAGGCAGGAGTTTAAAAAGGAGGTCCTCAAAGGTAGTAATGTTTGGATTACTCCTAGTGCTATGAGCTAGTGAGGGTAGAAATAGGAGGATAGAGCAGATGAATGCATGGCTGAGGAGCTAGTGTATGAGAGAAGGATTCAGATTTTTGGATCATTGGAATCTCTTCTGGGGTAGAAGTGACCTGTACAAGAAGGACGGATTGCACTTGAATTGAAAGGGGACTAATATACTGGCAGGGAGATTTGCTCGAGCTGCTCGGGAAGATTTAAACTAATAAGGTGGGGAGGTGGTGGGATCCAGGGAGATGGTGAAGAAAGAGATTAATTTGAGACTGGTACAGTTGAGAACAAAGGCGAGTCAAACAATCAGGGCAGGCAGGGACAAAGCAGACAACAAGGTAGGACTGATAAATTAAACTAGATTAGAGTGGTGCTGGAAAAGCACAGCAGGTCAGGCAGCATCCGAGGAGCAGGAAAATCAACATTTCGGGCAAAAGCCCTTCATCGTTTATTTCAATGCAAGATGCCTAACAGGGAAGACAGATGAACTTAAGGAAAGGTTAGGAGCATGGGACTGCGATATCATAGCAATAACAGAAACTATGACTCTATGATTCTACGACTGGCAGCTTAATGTTCCAGGATACAAATGCTACAGGAAGGATAGAAATGGAGGGAAGAGAGAAGGGGGAGTGATGGTTTTGATAAGGGAAAACATTACAGCTGTACTGAGGGAGGATATTCCCAGAAATACATCCAGGGAAATTATTTGTGTGGAAGTGAGAAATAAGAAAGGGATGATTACCATTAGGATTGTATTATAGACCCCCTAATAGTCAGCAGGAAATTGAGAAAGAAATTTGTAAGGAGATCAGTTACCTGTAAGAATAACAGGGTGGTTATGGTAGGGGATTTTAACTTTCCAAACAGGAACTGGGACTACCATAGTGTTTAGATGGAGAGGAATTTGTTAAGTGTGTACAAGAAAATTTTCTGATTCAGTATGTGGATGTACCTACTAGAGAAGGGACAAAACTTGACCTACCTTTGGGAAATAAGACAGGGCAGGTGACTGAGGTGTCAGTGGGGGAGCACTTTGGGGCCAGCGACCATAATTCTACTAGTTTTAAAATAGTGATGGAAAAGGATAGACCAGATCTAAAAGTTGAAGTTCTAAATTGGAGGAAGGTTGATTTTGACGGTATTAGGTAAGAACTTTCAAAAGCTGATTGGGGGCAGATGTTTGCAGGTAAAGGGATAGCTGGAAAATGGGAAGCCTTCAAAAATTAAATAACGAGAGTCCAGAGACAGTATGTTCCTGTTAGGGTGAAAGGAAAGGCTGGTAGTTGTAGGGAATGCTGGATGACTAAAGAAATTGAGGGTTTGTTTAAGAAAAAGAAGGAAGCATATGTCAGGTATAGATAGGATAGATTGAGTGAATCCTTAGAAGAGTATAAAGGCAGTAGGAGTATACTTAAGAGGGAAATCAGGAGGGCAAAATGGGGACATGAGATAGCTTTGGCAAAAAGAATTAAGGAGAATCTAAAGGGTTTTTACAAATACATTAAGGACAAAAGGGTAACTTGGGAGAGAATAGGGCCCCTCAAAGATCAGCAAGGCGGCCTTTGTGTGGAGCCGCAGGAGATGGGGGAGATACTAAACAAGTATTTTCCATCGGTGTTTACTGTGGAAAAGGTCATGGAAGATATGGAATGTAGGGAAATAAATGGTGACAGCTTGAAAAATGTCCATATAACGGAGGAGGAAGTGCTGGATATCTTGAAACGCATAAAAGTCGATAAATCCCCGGGATCTGATCAGGTGTACCCAAGAACACTGTGGGAAGCTAGAGAAGTGATTGCTGGGCCTCTTGCTGAGATATTTGTATCATCAATAGTCACAGGTTGAGGTGCCGGAAGACTGGAGGTTGACTAACGTGGTGCCACTGTTTACGAAAAGTGGTAAGGACAAGCCAACTAAAGACCCGGTGAGCCTGACGTGGTTGGTGGGCAAGTTGTTGGAGGGAATCCTGAGGGACAGGACGTACATGTATTTGGAAAGGCAAGGACTGATTAAGGATAGTCAACATGGCTTTGTGCGTGGGAAATCATGTCTCACAAACTTGATTGAGTGTTTTGAAGGAGTAATAAAGAGAATTGATGAGGGCAGAGCAGTAGATGTGATCAATGTGGACTTCAGAAAGGTATTCGACAAGATTCCTCCTGGTAGACTGGTTAGCAAGGTTGGGTAAAAACACATCATCCGCCGACATTTCCGCCACCTCCAAACGGACCCCACCACCAGAGATATATTTCCCTCCCCACCCTTTTCCACTTTCCGCAAAGACCATTCCCTCTATGACTACCTGGTCATGTCCACGCCCCCCAACAACCCACCCTCCCATCCTGGCATCTTCCCCTGCCACTGCAGGAATTGCAAAACCTGCTTCCACACCTCCTCCCTCACCTCCATCCAAGGCCCCAAAGGAGCCTTCCACATCCATCAAAGTTTTACCTGCACATCCACCAATATCATTTATTGTATGCGTTGCTCCCGATGTGGGCTCCTCTACATTGGGAAGACTGGACACGTCCTAGCAGAGCACTTTAGGGAACATCTCCGGGACACCTGCACCAATCAACCACACCGCCCTGTGGCCCAACATTTCAACTCCCCCTCATGCCGAGGTCCTGGGCCTCCTCCACCGCCGCTCCCTCACCACCAGACTCCTGGAGGAAGAACGCCTCATCTTCCGCCTCAGAACACTTCAACCCCATGGCATCAATGTGGATTTCACCAGTTTCCTCATTTCCCCTTCCCCCACCTCACCCAGCTCCAACCTTCCAGCTCAGCACCGCCCTCATGACCTGTCCCACCTGCCTATCTTCCTTTCCACCTATCCACTCCACCCTCCTCTCTGACCTATCACCTCCATCCCCAACCCCATTCACCTATTGTACTCTATGCTACTTTCTCCCCACCCCCACCCCCCCTCTCATTTATCTCTCCACTCTGCAGGCACCCTGCCTCTATTCCTAATGAAGGGCTTTTGCCCGAAACGTTGATTTTCCTGCTTCTCGGATGCTGCCTGACCTGCTGTGCTTTTCCAGCACCCTCTAATCTAGACTCTGGTTAGCAAGGTTAGGTCACATGGAATACAGGGAGAACTAGCTGTTTAGATACAGAACTGGCTCAAAGGTAGAAGAAAGAGAGTGGGAGTGGAGGGCTGTATTTTCAGACTGGAAGCCTGTGACCAGTTGAGTGCCACAAGGATCAGTGCTGGGTCCTCTGCTTTTTGTCATTTATATAAATGATTTGGATGTGAGCATAAGAGATATAGTCAGTAAATTTGCAGATGACACCAAAATTGGAGGTGTAGTGGACAGCAAAGTAATCTGAGTGGATACCTCAGATTACAACAGGATCTTGATCAGATGGGCCAATGGGCTGAGAAGTGGCAGATGGAGTTTAATTCAGATAAATGCAAGATGCTGTATTTTGGGAAAGCAAATCTTAGCAGGACTTTTACATTTAATGGTATGATATTAGGGAGTGTTGCTGAATGAAGAGACCTTGGAGTGCTCCTTGAAAGTAGAGTCGCAGGTAGGTAGGATTGTGAAGAAAGCGTTTGGTAAATTTTCCTTTATTGGTCAGAGTATTAACTACAGGAGTTGGGAGGTCATGTTGCGGCTGTGCACAACATTGATTAGGCCACTTTTGGAACACTGCATGCAATTCTGGTCTCCTTTCCTATCAGAAGGATGTTGTGAAACTCGAGGGTTCAGAAAAGATTTACAAGGATGTTGCCAGGATTGGAGGGTTTGAGCTCTAGGGCGAGGTTGAACAGGCTGGGGCTGTTTTTCCTGAAGCGCCGGAGGCTGAGGGGTGACCTTATACATGTTAATAAAATCATGAGGGGCATGGATCGGCTAAATGGATAAGGTCTTTTCTCTTGGGTGGGGGAGTCCAGATCTGGAGGGCATAGTTTTAGGCTGAGAGGAGAAAGATATAAAAGAGATCTAAGGGGCAACTTTTTCACACACAGGGTGGTGCATTTACAGAATGAGCTGCCAGAGGAAGTGGTGAAGGCTAGTACAATTGCAACATTTAAGAGGTATTTGGATTGGTATGTGAATAGGAAGGGTTTGGAGGGATATGGGCCGGGTGCTGGCAGGTGGGACTAGATTAGGTTGGGATATCTGGTCGGCATGGACAAGTTGGACCGAAGGCTGTACATCTCTATAACTCTATGACCTGTCCCGGTGTTGTGAAGGATGGGACTGGCCTCATTGCTATGGAACGCTGCAAGTAGATGGACCATTCCATATCACCTGTCCTTTGTGGAGAAAGTTGCAAAAAGAAACACCTTTGACCTCAAGTCCATCAGGAAATGGTCAACACATAGCATCCTTGAGACCCTGTGTGAAAAGGAAAGGGTGGATCCTGTCACATGGTTCCCTGAGCAGACTGTCAAAACGTTTGTCGAATGCCTCATCATCAAAACATTCTAACAGGCACCAATACATCACTTGGCTGCTGGTGAGATCCTTCATGAACCCCCAGTCGGTCTGTGCCACCACACGCTACCCTGCAGGGAGGGGGTAGAGACTGTCACATGTCTCCTTCTAGAATGTGCCTTTGCCAAGTAAGTCTAGAGAGAGATGCAACAGTTTTTGTCGAGGTTTATCCCCAGCAGCTCCATGATGCATGACTTTGTGCTCTGAGGTCTGTTCCAAAGGACACACACCAAGACAAAAATTGACTGTACCTAGAGGAATATCAAATCAGTGGAAGATGCTCTTTGGTCTGCCCAAACTTGTTGGTCTTCCAGAAGAAGGAGTGTGCACCGACTGAATGTTACAGACTGGCACGTTCCAAGGTGCAGGACTATGTGTTGAGGGACACACTAAATCTTGGGGCAGCTGCCGCCAAGGCGCAGTGGGGAAAGACCACTGTCTGACGTCTTTCTGCCGAAGTGAAATGGGGGTCCGTTGAGTTATCAGACTGTCTTGGTGCCTCAAATGTGTGTAAATATATTCTTGTATGTGTAAGACATATCTTTGATTTGTAGGTTAGTCAAACGCCACTGATTTTGTTTCCTCAATATGCTACTGATCAGAATCAAACTTTGTTTGTGACTATGTATGAATATAAAGATTTTTTTTATAAATAAAGTATATTTTAAAATAAAAGAAGTTGCTTCTTTCTATTCATGTAAGTCCTGACATCATTCCAGTAATGACAGTGAACGTTTGTGGTCCAGAGCTAGCCACACATTTAACCAAGTTGTTCCACTGTGGCTACAACACTAGTTTCAATACAGCTACAACGCTGGCATTTTCAGCCACAATGTGGAAAAATGTCCAGTATGTACAATTCACTAAAAACAGGAAAAATCCAACCTCAATTACCACCCTCGCCATCCACTCTCGATCATCAATAAAGCAGTGGAAAGGCTAGTCAACAGAGCTAACAAGCAGCACTAGCAAAGGAAAATCTTGTTCACTGGTGATCAGTTTGAATTCTGCCGCAGCCACCAAGCTCCTTACCTAAATACAACCTTGGTCCAAGACAGTGGATGAAAGAGCTGAACTCCAGAGGTAAGTTCAGAATGAGTGTGCATTCAAGGGAAAACTCTCCACTGCCTGGACTCATACCTAGCATAAAGGTTGTGGTTGTTGGGGCTCAAACATCTCGGTCCTATTATGTCACTGTGGGAGCAGGACCATCATCCGCTGTTTCAACAATGACCATCTTTCCACCATAAGGTCAGAAGTAGGGATGCTCACTGATAATTACACAATGTTCAGCACCATCCATAACTCATAAGCTGGAACTAATTCTCCCTATCTATTCTGTCCAGATGCCTGATGATATTGAAAACCTCTATCAAATCCCAACTCAGCTTTCTCTAAGGAAAACAATGCCGAATGGTCCCTGGAACCATGTTTGTAAACATCTTGGGCACTGTCTCCAATCATTCACATCCTTCCTACAATGTGGTGCCAAAACTGTATACTGTCATGCCACTTATGCCTGAGTTAAGCTCTTCTCATCTCTTTGCAAGTGACTCCTATATGCTCTGCTGCTGTTCCAGAAGAACCTACTTCATTCACAGCCCTCAACTTTCAGGGTTTCTTTTGTATCCACTCTTGGGATGTCATTGTTGGCTGGGTCAGCATTCATTACCCATCCTAGTCACTTTTGAGAAGGTGGTGGTGAACTGACTTGTTGAATTGGCTGCAGTCAATGTGCTGTAGATTGACCCAAAATGCCCTTAGGGAGGGAATTCCAGCAATTTTGACACAGTAACAGTGAAGAAATGGTGATGCATTTCCAAGTTAGAATGGTGAGTGGTTTGGAAGGGAACCTGTAAGTAGTGGTGTTCCCATATACTGTATCTGCTGCTCTTGTACTTCCAGATAAAAATGGTCATGGGCTTGGAAGCTGCTGTCAAAGGATTTTCTGTGTCCAGTTCATAGTTTCCTACACAGATTCTCCATTGCTGACTCTTTCACAGTACATACAATGTATGTTGGGTTTCTTGTTTTTACAAAGTGCAGCAAATATTCAATAATCCTTGAATTTTAAAACCAATGCTTTTCCCGTCTCAATCTACAATCAAAAGTTCAGAAAAATAAAAATACATGGTCTTTATAAGATGTCAAAAGGTCACTAGGTTGCGAGATTCTGGCATTGTTGCACGCACATAAAATCCAACCCTTTGTGTTTCCACAGTTTTGAACTCCCCTGCAATGGAAGTATTCACCTCCCCTAACAAATACTTTCATAATTTTAAAGATCTTGAATAAATCACTGCTCAGCCTCATTCCAAGTAAAAGCAACCCAGTCTGTTCATCCTTTCTGAAAACACTATAATCGGGCATCACCCTTGTATATTGTCTTCACCCTTTCTGATTACTTTACAGTTTATCCTTTTCATAATATGATGATCAGAGTTGTACACAATGGTGCAAGTGTGATCTAAATAAGATTCACAGAAGCTAAATTTATTGCTTTATTTAAGGCCATGCTAAGTGGATCACAGATTATCCCATATAATTTCAATATTTCTTTATACTTGATGGCTGCCAGGTATTGCTGCCTTTTTCATAATGGTCCCACTGAGCAGTGTGCCTACTTAGATGTCATGATACTGGCTGGACCAGGGTTCCCACCATGGCTGGGTGGCTATTTTCCAAATTAATCTCCATCTTTTTCACAACTCACTCTCGAAACAGATTTGTACCTTCACTTCCCTTTGCCACTGGAATAATCTAACTAAAATCACAAATATAATTGTGAATTCACATGCATTGTATTTCAGTCATTTAACCAGCTTCAATGATTTTAAGAAAATTGTATGCATTGAATGGCCCCAACTTACTAATTACTAATGTTCAGTAATGTTCGTTATCAGCAATGTTCAGGATATCCTGTGCAAGTGACGTTGGTGCTTCTGTTTGAACTTTTGTGCAACTTTGATAGTCTCTCTGATAAGAAATCTAGCAACTAAACTTGGATACCCTCCCTGTTCTAATTTCGTTGTTGAATTGGTTCCCAATGGTGTTGAAAGACCAAGTTGGACAACAATGATTGAATTTTCTGCCTGCACAAAAATGTATCACTTTGTACTTTGCAAAATTACTTTGAAAAAGTCTACCCATGCTTTTAACCTGTTTATTTCATTTTGAGATAATTATCAAAATATAGAACTTAAATTAAATCAAAAATGGTTTGTGCACCTATAAAATTACACATATCTTAATGTATCCTCCTACTCAATAAGGTGTTCTCATTACTTAATGAAATTAAGGTAGCTTTGCCAAAAACTGCATTAAAAATGGCAGGTGTATATTGTACAGTGGGAGGTTTCCACTGTGTCTTGCCCCTCCACTGCCCAACAATATCCACTCCCCCACCCCCACCGCCACTGTTAAGCCTAAACATTTTCTCAAGCACAGGTCCAGATGCACGAACGGTCCAATGGGATTATCTTATTATTCAACAGATTATATTTGGCTGATTCTGGGCGTCTTGGGAATGTACTTTCACCATGGCAACAAATAATTTGATCAAGGGAACACATTCTCACAAAGCAGTTTGCCATTTATTATTGCAGTATTTACAATATTCTTCCACTCCCCTCCCTTTCCCAGCTCCACAATGCTCCCATCAGCTGGGGCAATCATCAAGTGAATCATGAGTTTCTTTCCAACTTCAATGTCTTCTCCACTCAGCGGACAGGAGATGCCTTTGCTGCAGGCAAGGTGGCAAATATCTTAATAGATGGCCTAAATATTTTGTGCTGTGATGAGTGAAGTTTCAGAAATATAGTATTCAGCTTTTGGTAACACTTATTTTCATTTAGAATTTTCAAAATGGTCTTTTGTAATATATTTTTATCCTTACATGTGATTAAAAATGCTTAAGACATGACATCTTATTTACATATGCATGTGATGTTACCCAGTCTACTGTACTCTCCGAGGAAATCACTTGCTCCCTTTCCTACACAAGTACCACAATATATAGATTCATTTCGTTATGGAAAGTAAAATACACTCCAAGAAGAATACTACATATTGACATTTTGAAGTTATTTTTTATTTGGAATTGTAATCCATTTAAACATTAATTCTTTCTCAATTGTGCTTCACTTGTGGAATAAAACCAGTGGATCATGTTGTAATTTCTCCATATTGCATGCATTTACAATATTATTTGAATGCAATTGAAATGTCATATTTGTAATCAGTGAACGGTGGTTCAAATGGGGAGGGAGTATTCTCTTTGCAAAAAGTGCAATAAATCATAAATTTATTTATAAAGAACAGTTACAATATTATTTGATGCAGTGAACAAAGGAAATCTTTCTGCCCAGTGCACTTTCTCCTTCCAGTTAATTAAGCGAAAACAGGAAAATTACTTTCTAAAGCAGTGCATTTTCTGTTAAATGCATTGTTATCTCAATTATAGAATTTATTTCCATTTTAATATTTTCTTTTAGCTATCATTAGGGCAAAATTCATAGTCACACCAGAGCCTAGATGGGTCTGGCTTCACAGCAAAGTCAGGCGCTTTTATACTAGAGATAACTTAGGTCATAGCGATGTGAGTAAGTTTGCTTTTGAACTAAATAGAAAGCAAAATATCTCTGATTACATGAAAGACTGCTTAACCTCATATTAGACTGCAGTGTTTTAATTACAACCTCTTCCCCTTCCACCACACTTCCTACCACTCCCCAACTACCTCACATAATCAAAAACACACAAGTGCGCACAAGCTAAATATTATTTTAGCTTCCAGTCAAGTCACTATGTCAATAACATCTGTTAAGACTAATACCACAATACAAGATCCAATGATGTAGTTTAAACAACAAATTCAGAATCAATCTGGGTATGACAGGGTTCAAAAAAGACTTAGCATCGCATCCAAGGTTGTAATTATTTATGGGGCAAACTTAAAGATGCTGACACAGAACAGATGCATGTTCTGTGTGGCCTCTCATTAACTCACATTAAATATGTTCAATAGGATTAAGACAGGATTTTTATTTGGCCTGGGACTTTTATACAATTAGTGAAAGTTGATGCTTGATGGGTATATGGTGAGCTCCTGGGAGCTTAATGAGACTTGTGCACATTCCGCCTGCAGGAACAATGTACCAACCATAAACTATATGCCCCTTGGTGGGGTACTGAGGAAGTCAAGACTGAAGTAGACCCAAGACTTCAATATCCACTTTATGGGAACCATTGATCGGTATCTGTTAATACAGCAGCTGGTAGCCGACTGTCAAAGATTGCATTATTGGTCCTGGAGTAATGTTTTAAAAAACAACAAAGATTAATCAAGCAGCTTCCAGTAAGAGGACAACATACTGACCAATTGAAAATCTGTTAGATTTACTAAGAGATGTAAAACTAAGCAGTCAAATAATGTTTCCTATTAGAAATGTTAGACAGGAAGGAGATATTGTGACTAAGAAACAAAGAAAATTTTCAAACGTAAGCTCTTAAAAAGTTGAAAACTTTGTGTGTTGCATTCAATCCCCAAATCAAAAGGTTGTTAGTTCAAATTACAATTTGAAAACAAAATCTAGACTGAAACTTGATTGCAGCATTAAGGCATAGTGTGCTATTGGAAATGTTGGATGAAAAGTTGAGTCAGACCTTATCTGCTCTTTTCAGTGAATGTAAAAGATTCCATGTCCCTGTTTCAAAGAATGACAATGGAGTTATCCTTGGAGTCTGGGCAAACATTTATCCCTCATTCAAAATCACAAAAACAGCTACATGACCACAGAATATTAGCTATTATCATATCGCGTTGCAAAAATTGCCCGCAGTGTCTCCTACATTATTATAGTGACAACATTTCATGAAATAGTTCCATAAGACATCAGATACAGGAACAGAACAAGGCCATTTGGCCCATTGAGTCTGCTCCGCTATTCGATCATAGCTGATATAGAATCATAGACTCACAGAGACGTATAACACAGAACAGACTGGTCAGTCCAACTCATGCATTCCGATCAGCTATCCTAAATTAATCTAGTCCCATTTGCCAGCACTTGTCTCATATCCCCCAAACACTTCCTATTCCCATACCCTTCCAGACGCTTTTTAAATGTTGTAATTGTACCAGCCTCCACCACTTCCTCTGGCAGCTCTTTCCAAACACGCACCAGCTTTTGTGTGAAATCCTCTTTGTTACTTCTTCAAAAAACTCAATCAATTTTGATAGACATGATTTCCCACGCACAAAGCCATGTTGACTATACCTAATCAGTTCTTGCCTTTCCAAATACATGTAAATCTTTCCAAAAACTTGCTGACCAACAATGTCAGGCTCGCTGGTCTATCGTTCCCTGGCTTTGCCTTCCCACCTTTCTTAAATAGTGGCACCACATTAGCCAGCCTCCAGTCTTCTGGCACCTCACCTGTGACAATGGATGATGTAAATATCTCAGCAAGAGGCCCAGCAATTATTTCCCTAGTTTCCCACAGAGCTCTAGGGTATACCTGATCAGGTCCTGGTGATATATCTACCTTTACGTATTTTAAGACATCCAGCACCACCTCCTGTGTAATACGGACATATTCCAAGATGTCACCATCTTCTGTATCTTCCACGTCCTTCTCCATAATAAACACTGATGCAAAATACTCATTTCGTATCTCCCCCGTCTCCTGCGGTTCTACACATAGGCTGCCTTGCTGATCTTTGAGGGGCCCTATTCTCTCCCTACTTACCTTTTTGTCTTTAATATATTTATAAAATCCCTTTGGATTCTCCTTCACCCTATTTGTCAAAACTCTCTCATGCTTTTTTTTTTGCCCTCCTGATTTCCCTCTTAAATATTCCTACTGTCTTTATACTCTTCAAAGGATTCATTTAATCTCCGGTGTCTCTATTTCTCAATCCCATTGTTCTCATACTCACTAAATAATGCAGAACTCAACTATCTTGGAATTAAATGCAGTCAATTATTTGGCCTCCACAGCCTTCTGTCACAGTTAGTTCCCAGATTCACCACCTCTGGCTAATAAATTCCTCCTCATCTCAATTCTAAAGGGTTGTCTCTTCATTCTGATGCTGTGCTCTTGGGTCCAAGTCTCTCCTTCTAGTGGAAACATCTTCTCCATGTTCACTCTATCCAGGTGACTGAGTATTCTGTAAGTTTCAATAAGATCCCCCTTTATCCTTCTCAACTCCACTGAGTCAAAACCCAGAGTCCTCAGCCACTCCTCATATAGCAAGCCCTTCATTCCCTTCACTTCATGAGCTGTAAAGTACTTTGGAAGGTGTTATGCTTGTGAAAGGCACTCTGTGAGTCTTTATTTGTTTGTGAGTCCTCAGATTAAACTCAAGTAAAGATATTTTCCAAATCAACTCATTGCCAAATTGCTATTCCATCATAACAAAATGTCACATGGCCCGAAAGTTGTGTGCAACATGCACATTTTTAACAAAGATAAAACACCAACTTAAAACCGCCACAGTATTCAGCTGACCACAGAATATTCCAGCTTTTTGAAACCAATGTAAGAGAGATAAGGAAAGTCTGAGCATCAATTAACACTTTCAAAAGGCATTGAAACTCAGATCCCTATCTCCTATTTGACTTAGATTTTTGTGAGTATGTTTCATGTACCGGAGGTAAAAGAGTGGACTGCAAATTATTTAGCTTGGTCAACCATGAACTCAAATATGGAAACACACAAATAAGCCAGATTTTGAGCAGCTGCTTTTGCAGCTCAACAAAGAGAAAGATGGATTGTAACAGAAAGGCTTGCTTCCGCTTTTCCCTTTTTTCTCGCAGTCTGTTTCAAAAGGTACAATCTGATTATAAAGCAAATTGAAGAAATACTTGTTCCCTGAGGACTTGGAGTTATCTACAATATTCAAGTTAGTTGAGGATACAAGCCATCAATTAAACAGCCATGGTTCCACGTTAAAACCTAACTTCTCAAGAATGTTCAAAGGATTTTTAAACTGAACATTATTACATAATCCTTTTGCCTGGCCATAGCAACAGAAAAGCAGTTCTATCTCTGGAACTGAATACTTTCATGACTCTAACCAAGATATGGAATAGTTTCTGTTCACGAGAAACTGTCCACCAATTAAACACATAAAAGTGCTCCTGCCTAATGCATGCACTAACCTCAACAACATCACAAATCAAAAAAAGTGCATGTGGACAATGAGACAGGCATCCTTTCTGCATAGCATTGTATTATTACAATCTTTCAATAGCTGCTATAACTCATTTCCCTTGGCCCTTCTTGTCTTCTATCTCTGTGATAATGGATTCCTTTCTTCAAGTTGCTTTGGTTTTGAGGAGTAGCGATAGGTGGCTTTCACAGACTTCTCTTTACAGGCTGAAAGATTGACCTGTAAAATCCAGCTATTATGTAGTATTCCAAAAACCCACAGCTTGACCAGAAAACCACAGTTTCACTTTTATGAATTGTTAGGTAGGGTCTTTAGAAAACTGGATCAATTTTGGAATGATGTCACAGAATAGCACCTCACTATGTATAAATAGCACAGTTGGGGTGGACTAGATTGACTAAAACTAGACTACCTTCTGGACTCAGATGAGCACATGGACATGAAGATATATACCTGAACTGATGAAAAAGATGTGTCAATCATTGCATAATGTAACTATTAGTCAGGAGGTGGTATAGCTATAGCATTATGTATTGCAGCATATCATATTTATATATAAATATAAAGTTGAAGCCTGAACACCATACCTGACTATGCCTTCTCCTTGACCAGAGTTTCGATCAGTGTGGTGCTGGAAAAGCACAGCAGGTCAGGCAGCATCCGAGGAGCAGGAAAATCAATGTTTCGGGCAAAAGCCCTTCATCAGGAATAGAGGCGGGAAACCTGCTGGGTGGAGAGATAAATGAGAGGGGGTGGGGTTGGGGCTGGGGAGAAGGTAGCAAAGAGTACAATAGGTGAATGGGGGTGGGGATGGAGGTGATAAGTCAGAGGGGAGGGTGGAGCAGATAGGTAGGAAGGGAGATTGGCAGGTAGGACAGGTCATCAGGACAGTACTGAGCTGTCCTCATTTTCCAGCTCAGCTTTTGCCCAAAACGTCGATTTTCCTGCTCCTCGGATGCTGCCTGACCTGCTGTGCTTTTCCAGCACCACTCTGATCTAAACTCTGGTTTCCAGCATCTGCAGTCCTCACTTTTGCCTTCTCCTTGACTACTCTGTCTTAATCCAAACCTCAGTGTGGTATGAAGCTACACAATAAAAGCTGGTGACAGCAACAGAATGCACTACACAAAATTGTTTCAACAGTGAAGGTCAACAAAGAGACATGGGATAATCTGGAGAAAAAAATAAAAAAAATCATCCTTTCAGCAAATCATCTGTACAGCTTTAAGACCAGTGAGCAGCAAAGAAAGCCATAGAGCTGAATACACCTCTAAACGTAACATTCCTGTAGAGAAATCACCAGAACACTGCAAATCTCAAAAAGCCTTTTACAGTCAGTAATAAAGGAAATAAGACTTTAAAAAAGAAGTGAGAGTAGTAAAGGCGCTCTAGCAACAATAAGGATAAATCTAAATTGAGTACCTGAAAAATGAGTCTGGATACCAGCTACACAAAGCAAATTTGATACTCTAAGGGAATTGACAAGAAAGTTTGATTTCTACCTGAAAACCTAGGCTAAGGAACACAGATAAGACTTCTAATAGTAAGTTAACAATCTTTTCAATGATTAACTCGGTGCTACATTTAACAATATAATTCCTAAAGTACAACATTGAAGAAAATTGATTGAAAAAGGGAAATAAAGAATTGTGAATAAAACTCATGATTGCAATTTAAAGTATCAGCATATAAAGTATTGGACTAGTAATCCAGAAACCCAGGTAAATGTTCTAAGAACATGATTTCAAATCCCATTATGGCAGATGATGATATTTGCATTCAATAAAAGTCTGGAATGAAAAGATAGTCTAATAGCAACCATGTATCCATTGTCAATGTATAAAAACCCATCTGGTTCACTAATATCCTGGTTTGACCTACATGTGGTAATGTGGTTGACTCTTAATTCCCATCTGGTGGAACTGGGGATCAGCAGCCAGTAAAGTCTGCATTACATGAGAAACAAAAAGAAAATATGTCACATAGACAAAAGATTGATAACAGACATTATGTTTGATCTTAACAACTTTTCATCAATATGAAACTTTACAGTAAGAATGCAGGTGCAACAGGTGGTGAAGAAAGCAAATGGTATATTGGTCTTCCAAGCAAGAAAACTCAAGTACAGGAGCAAGGATCTCTTGCTGCAGTTGTACGGGGCCTTGGTGATACCTCAGCTTTGTTTTGTGTGCAGTTTTAGTCTCCTTATCTCGGGAGGGATGTTCTGGTTATGGAGAGGGTGCAACAATGATTTACCAGACTGATTCCTGGAATTGCAAGACTGACATATGAAGAGAGATTGAGTTGGTTAGGACCATATTCACTGGAATTTAGAAGAATGAGAGAGTTCTCATAGAAATCTATAAATGTCTAACATGTTGAGACAGGATAAATGCAGGAGTAGTGTGCCTTATGATAAAGAAGTCCAGAGCCATGGGTCACAGTTGAAAGATATGGGGTACGTCATTTAGCAGTAGGATGAGGAGAAATTTCTTTACCCAGGCAGTGGTAAGTCTGGTATTCTCTGCTACAGAAGGCAGTTGATACCGAAGCTTTGAATGTGTTCATGAAGGAGTTGGGGATAGTTCTCCAGGAGTAGGTATCAAAGGGAAATTAATAACATTATCCAATGTTAATAATAGAGTAGAAGAGTTTATCAGAAAATAGGAACAGGAGTAGCCCACTTGATTTTTTGTGCCTACTCCACCTTTCAAAATGATCATGAATGATTATCCAACTCAGTACCCTGTTCCTCTTTCTCCCCATACCTTTTGATCCCTTAAGAGAAGGGATCAGACTCATCACTCCCTTGGTGAAGAAATTTCTTCTCATCTTAGATCTAAATGGCTATCCTATGTCCTCAGACTGTGACCCATGGTTCTGGACTCTCCAGTCATTGGGAGAATCCTTCCTGCACTTACACTATCTAGTCCTGATAGAATTTTTAGGGTTTCTATAAGTCTCAGAATTCTCAGATTTCTGTAGTTACATCATCGCCAGTTCCTTTAGCAAACTAATGGGAACCTGCAGAGAACAAGCAAAGTCACCAACTTCACTTCAAATGCTTCTATATCTGATCATTGACTTTCCTGATCTAATGATTGGAAAGTAGGTATGAAAAGGGATGAGATAGATATGTAAAACTTGTACAGTTGTGATGACCATGGGGCAGAACCCCTAAGTACTGTGGACTTGTTACTCCAAAATGTGTTTTTTAAAAGAAGCTGATAAAGCCAAAAATGCCTATGGATGTAAATTAAGCAACTGGAGAGAATGACAGAGTAATGTCACACCTTTGGTTGACACTTGGAACAGTAGCCTTTCAACAGGAGGAAAAGGTAAGTTAAAAAAGTGGCATGACTAAAAGATAAAGAGGGGCTGATGGTCTCTTGTTCAACAGAAAACCAACACCTGCAGATTATATCTCAAACAGAAGACAGACTTTGTGTTTTCCCTTTGGAGAATACACAAGAACAGAGGTTAAAAAGTCAGTTTTAAATCATCTGAACTTCTTGTGTGTTCCAGCCTGGATTCAAGTGTTAGCATGCTGTGAAGTTTACAGTTGAAGAACTAGTCCTTTAGTCATGGAATCAGAGTCTACATACAGCAGAAACCAACCTTTTGGCCCAAATTGTCCACACCAACCAGGTTTCCTAAACTGAACTATCCCATTTGCCTCATATTCCTCTAAACCTTCCCTACCCATTCACAGGTCCAAATGTCTTTTAAATGTTGTAATGTACCTGCCTCTACCAGTTCTTCTGGCAGCTCGTTCCATATACGCACTACCTTCTGTCTGAAAACGTGCCCCTCAGGTCCCTTTTAAATCTTTCCCTGAATTGCCTTAAACCCAAGCCCTCTCGTTCTGGACACCCCAGGAAAAAAGACCTTGGCTGTACGCTTTATCTTTGCTCCTCGTGATTTTATAAAGTTATATAAGATCATCCCTTAGGCTCCTACATTCAAGGGAAAAAAGTATAAGAATATCCCTCCTTATAACTCAAACCCTCCAGTAAGATCCTTGTAAATTGTTCTTGCACCTTTTACAGTTTAATAACATCCTTCCTAAAGTAGGGCAACAGAGTTGTAGGCAGTACTCCAAATGTGGCCTTACCAATGTCTATTTGGCTGTAATATGCATCCCAACTCCTGTACTCAAAGCTCACACCGGTGAAGGCAAGCATTCCAAATGCCCTCTTTACTATCTGATCTGCCTGTGAGGCCATTTTCAGGAATTAGTGCCTGCATTCCTCGGTATCTCTGTTCAACAACTCTCCTCAGAGCCTTACCACTAACTGTATAAGTCCTGCCCTCATTTGAGTCATACAACAGGAAACAGACCCTCTGTCCAACTCATGACCAAGTTTCCAAACTCAACTAGTCCCACTTGCCTACATTTTGGCATATATCCTTTAAACCTTTTCTATTCATGTACCTGTCCAACTGTCTTTTAAATGTTGCAACTGGACATACATCTACCATAGAGTGGTGCTGGAAAAGCACAGCATGTCAGGCAGCATCTGAGGAGTAGGAAAATTGATGTTTTGGGCAAAAGCCCTTCATCAGGACTGAAGGCAGGGAGCTTCCAGGGTGGAGAGATAAATGGGAGGCTCATGTAGACTTCATCAGTTCCCTCATTTCTCCTCCTCCCACCTTACCCCAGTTCCAACCTTCCAGCTCAGCCCCATCTTCATGACCTGTCCTACCTGCCAATCTTCCTTCCCACCTATCCAGTCCACCCTCCTCTCTGACCTATCACCTTCATCTCCACTTCCATTCACCTATTGTACTCTTTGCTACCTTCACCCCAGCCCCACCCCACCCCCATTTATCTCTCCACCCTGGAGGCTCCCTGCCTTCATTCGTGATGAAGGGCTTTTACCTGAAACTTTGATTTTCCTGCTCCTTGGATGTTGCCTGACCTGCTGTGCTTTTCCAGCACCACTCTAATCTAGACTCTGATTTATACATCTGCAGTCCTCACGTTTGCCTATGCATCTACCATATCCTATGGCACACATCGTCCACAGTCCCTGTTAAATCTTTCTTCTCTCCCTTTAAACATATGTCCTCTAGTTTTGAACTCTCCCATCCTCAGGAAAAGCCCTTTGAAATTCACCTTATCTATGCCCCTTATAATTTTACCCCTCAACCCCCTACACTCTAATATAAAATTATTTGATTGAACCCAGACAAAGTAGCTGGAGTTCTTCAGCAGTATTAGCTCCCAAACCTAATGGGTTTACGAGATTCTGAACAGATTATAAGTAATTAAATGTAATAACAAAAACAGATTCATACACAATTCCTTGGTGGTAAGATTTTACTGACAGAGGTGGCAGTGCCTCTTTCTTTATTAAGGCTGATTTATTGAAGGTACACTAGCAAATACATTCATATCGAGAGACGAGGAAGTAACAGATTTTGTTCCACAAATGGATAATATCAATGCTGAATCATTCCATTTGGTGCTCCAGCTATTTTCCAATGACTTATAAACCAAGCTGTAACTAGAGTTTCTAAATGTTTTGTAAAATCCACATCTTTTTACTTCCTTTAATTTTCGACTGTGCACTGCTTTAACCAACAAGACTGCAAAGGAATGGCTGCAGATATAAACATCCGGTTTCCTGGAGTAGATTGTGAATTATATATAATATTGCTTTTTTCCTGGAAATGAGACAGCAAAATCAGATACCACAGAGTCAAGGTCCTGAATTAAGAATCAACTGGTTGACAACAAGATTCTAAAATGAATTGAAAGGAGACAGAGGGGGAGTGGTAGTGGTGGCTTTTTGGACTGGAGGCCTGTGACCAGCAGTGGGCCACAAGAGTTGGTGTTGGGTTCACTGTTTTTCTTCATTTATATAAATGATGTGGATGTGCACATAGGAGGTTAGTTAGTAAGTTTGCAGATGACACCAAAATTGGAGGTGCAGTGGACAACGAAGAAGGTTACCTCATAATATGACAGGATCTTGATCAAATGGGCTGATGGGCCGAGGAGTGACAGGTGGATTAATTTAGATAAATGTGAGGTGCTGCATTTTGGAAAGGCAAATCAGGGCATGACTTATACACTAAAGTGTAAGGTCCTTGGGACTGTTGCTGAACAAAGAGATTTTGGAGTGCAGATTCATAGTTCCCTGAAAGTGCAGAATCAGGTAAATAGAATAGTGGAGAAGGCATTTGGTATGCTTTCCTTTATTGGTTAGAGTATTCAGTACAGGAGTTGGGAGGTCATATTGCGGCTGTACAGGACATTGGTTAGGCCACTTTTGGAATATTGCATCCAATTCTGCTCTCCCTGCTATAGGAAGGATGTTGTGAAATTTGAAAGGGTTCAGAAAAGATTTACAAAGATATTGCCAGGGTTGAAGAGTTTGAGCTACAGAGAGAGGTTGAATAGGCTGGGGCTGTTTTCCCTGGAGCATTGGAGGCTGAGGGGTGACCTTATGGAAGTTTATAAAATCATGAGGGGCATGGATAGGGTAAGTAGATAAGATCTTTTCCCAGGGTAGAGGAGTCCAAACATAGAGGACAAAGGTTTAAAGTGAGATGGAAAAGATTTAAAAGGGACCTAGCAGACAACCTTTTCATGCAGAGGGTGTTCCATGTATGGAATGAGCTGCCAGAGGAAGTTGCGAAAGCTGATACAATTGCAACATTAATAGACATCTGGATGGGTATATGAATCAAAAGGTTTTAGATTGTTATGGGCCAAATGCTGGCAAATGGGACTAGATTAATTTAGGATATCTGATTGGCATGGACCAAAGGGCCTGTTTCCATGCTGTACAACTTTATGACTCTGTGAAAGAAAGTGAAAGAAAACAACTCAAAGCCTGCTTGCCCAAACTGATGATATCAAACTATTTTCTCTTGATTTTCTTTCTTCTTTTTCCACCCTTAATACGCATGTGTTGTCTGTTTGTGTGTGTCTATCTGAATATGAAAGCAGGGATATAGGAGGAACCCCAGGAGAAGCAAGAGGGCCAGGATCTTGCTTAGCGAGTCTGGACACAGTGGGGCAGATCTGCAATACCAACAGTACCAACAGACACAAGGTCTACCCATTCAAGGTAGATCTATCCACACCAACCAGAAACTTTATACCTGAGGTACATTGAATGACTAAGGGTAGATCCAACTGTCACTGCAATGGAGATTTACCTTCATTGTGGATCTGCCATCATCTCCTTCATCTGACACTCCAGCCTCCGGATTCATCGTGCACACTGACTAAGCTAAGGTACTGTCCAGACAGACACCACTGTAACATTAGCACCCACTGAGGAGCAAAGCATCAACAACATGTAACAAGCTTGCCAGAATGGAAAAGATGGCCAACTACCATCTGTGTAATGTTTACTAAATGATACTTTGTAACAAACACTTAAAATGTAAAAATGCTAATACTTGTGAACTCAAGGTGCAACCAGGCACTCCCCTGAACACACTTACATGTGCTTCAGTAAGATGTCACATCTGTATTACCAGCTGTGGTGGAGGCAGTGCTGATTATGCTGCCCTTTGGCTTGACATGATCTTGGTAGTTGTCCTCTGGCTTCCCTGCCTGTCACAGCCTCCTGCCCATCACTAGCCTTTTCTGACCCAGTCCTCTGACTATCACTAGCCCTGCCTGTGACTATACTCTGACTATCACTAGCCCTGCCCGTCACAGTCCCTTCAGCAGCTCAGATCAATCTAGAATGTGCTCACCAATTTGTCACTCAGAAAGTTGCTAGAGCCCATGGTAAGTCTCTGCATTGCTGCAGAGTATGTGGGAATAATGGGATGTACACCCTCTGAGAATCCCTCCTTCTAATGATATTCCTATTTCATGGCAAGACAGCGGTTGAATGACTGCGGGGCTATGAAGGTGCACCTGGGCCAGACATGCAGCACAGACATGTATCCACCAATGAGCAAATAGAAGTCCATGTCACACATGGTTGGGATGTGACAGCTTTAACTCTGTTTGTGTTCTCTCTTGCACGTTGGGATCATCACAAAAGATGCATGACTGGACATGCTAAGCTCCAAATAGCTAGCTTTGAGGAGAATTAGAAGGAGGGATTCTCAGAGGGTGTACATCCCATTATTCCCTCATTTGCATTTAGCATTTGCTCAACAATGCCATTGCCTGGTTAGTGAATCTTAGGGCCCCATTCTCTGCTGCAGTTAGAATAGGAAGGTCTGGCAGGCCTCCACTGGTCTTGGCTTTTTGATTATTATTATAGGCCTCCTGCAAGAACCAAGAGGAACACAGTTAGTGCTTCCCCAAAGACTAGCAGCATTAATGGAGGTGTCAGCCCTTTGGCAAATGATGGGGTTTCCTGAAAGCTGCCTCCATATGTGTGTCCCCAGGGCCAGGCAGTGGGTGCAATCATCAGGATTCTAACAGGATAAGCTGCAGCCTCAATGCCCTGCTTTTGATTGGGTGGTCCCTCCCCACCTAGCTCACTCCCAACCCTTGGCCCCAACCCCCAGTTCATGCTTTGTCTATTTTGCACCTTACTTGCATTTAGTAGAGAGGACCAATTCTCTCCCTTTCACTCCTTAATTTACACCCATTTGACATTTGTTTTCTTGACCATTGACAACCCTTTTGTCTTTTACATGGGACCTCCTCCTCTGTCCAAAGTAGTTTTTTTAAAATCAAATTTCCAATATATGTTAGTTCTAAAGAGGCGTTGTATCAGACCTGAAGCATTAACTCTGTTTCTCTCTCCACAGATGCTGCTGGACATGCTGACTTCATAGAAATAGAATCCCTACAGTGTGGAAACACACCCTTCAGCCCAATGAGTCCACACCAACTCTGAAGTGTAACCCACCCAAACCCATTCCCCTACCCTAGATTTACCCCTGACTAATGCACCTAACATACACATCTTGAACACTATGGGCAATTTAGCGCGGCCGGTTCAACTGACCTGCACATCTTTGGATTGTGGGAGGAAACTGGAGCACCCAGAGGAAACCCATGCAAACACAGACATAATGTGCAAATTCCACACAGACAGTCAGCCGAGGCTGTAATTGAACCTGAGTGCCTGGCCCAGTGAGTTAGCAGTGCTAACTACTAAGCCACTGTGCCACTGGGGTTTCTCCAGCATTCTCTGTGTTTGTTTCAGACTTCTAGCATCTGCGTATGTTTTGCTTTCACTTGTTATCAGCCTTTGGTTTTTAAAATGACTATTCCCTTGCTTCCCATTCTTTAACTCACTGGGTGCCACATGTTTACTAGAGCACCACAATTAAGGATCTCTAACATCTGAACAAATTCAATTCAATGGGTTTTCCCTCCAAAAGTTCTCATTCATTTCTATGACTTGCCCTCAGGCACTTCAGCAGACCAACAACATTTAGAATTAGAATTAGCCTTATTGTCACATGTACCCAAATGAGTGAAAAGTTTATAAGTCGCCACCTACAATGCCATCTTAGGTACAAAGGTACCTAGTTACAGATTCTTAAGTACAGATCCTTAGGGGATAAAATGAGAAAATTAAAGAAATAAGAAGTCCAATATGACCGATCATTAGAATAAATTAGAAAAATAAAGAAATAAAAAGTTCAGAATAACAGTCATGATATTAAAACTTGTCATCATGTTTACCCTTTTCTTATTTTCTGGGATGTCTCTCCACTGGTGAATAGAGCTGAGAAATGCAGCTCATTGCTGAAGTTTCACTCTGCTCCAAGCAAGCAATTTTGTTTGAAACAGGAATTTCAAGAGCAAAACTGGGAAGTGAACAGAGTTGGAAGCTAGTATGGGGGAGGTGAATCCTTTGCTCACTCATAGCCAATAATTGATTAAGGGGCAATCTTAATCTCAGTTTGTTCTTCAAAATAGTTGGGAACATTTTTTTTAGACCATACAATGAGTATTTTGGAAATAGAAGATGACAAAAATATTTGAAGATGACCATTATGGACTGTCGGAGGTGGCTCAGAGGGTTGCAGGGAGGCCAAAGACATTTAGAGATAGTTGTTTTCTGGATTGACTCTTTGACAAGTTCCTGCCTACGTGTGCTTTTGCCAGAGATGCATTTCCAGTGGCAGTGGCTACCTGTCCAGTAGAAGCAGGTGGGCTATTAGGGCTGTTACAAGGGCAATTCACCTGTATATATATTCCCTGTGATATGAGCATACAGACGGTGCATGGTTTACCTGTTATGACCACTCCCCGGCAGGTGACAGGCGGTGGTTTCACAGTGGGAGGTGATCTGCTGTGTAAGAAGGAGTCAGGCACCGAACACCAATTAAATGCAAATCGAGGAGGAGTTGGAGTGGGCTGGTAAAAAAGGCAAAGAGAAGCATATCAGACTGGGAAACCAGATGGAACCCGCAACAGCATTACCTTAGAGCAAAGTTATTACTTGTATTCCATCTCCGAGGTTATATAATAGTCACGAAGAACAAAGATCACATCAAAATGTGCCACTCTACACTCTTTCAAGTTTAAAATCCCACTCAGTTCAGTACTTGTAGAGAATTCCTATCTGTATTCTTTTAGCAAAGACCTGAATACATTACTGTATAGCAGATACAAATTTTATACAAGTGCAGTGTTCAGTGCAATTTCAATTCCAAGGTCACTGAAGCAGCCCATTATACTTAATCAATTCTTATTGAAAAGTACAGAAAATGCTCAAAATTTGTGGGAAGGAATGGGTTAAATGCGATACTGAGCAAAGTAGTTGTTATATCCACAAAGGCAGATTTGTACACTTACTTCCACATACGTGTAATAGGAGCCTTGACACTACTTATTTCATCAGTTTTCTAAACTACACATGCAGGTGCAGTAATGATGCATAAGAATTATTTTATTATTCAACAGATCATATTCAACTGATGCTAAGCCTTATGGGAATTTACTCTCTCCATAGCAACAAATGACTGGGCATGGTATCAAATTCCCACAATGCACTAGCATCTTTGTTTTACTATTTAGATTTTTCCCACTCCACAAACTCTTTGCTCCCCATAGACTTTTCATTCCATGCTTCATCAGCTGGGAGAATCAGCAAGTCAGGCTTGGATGTTTCTGTTCTACTGTTCAGCAGGCACAGAGATCAGGAACAGGAGGTGAGGTGACAATATGCATCACTATTCTGCTGTGCATCTTTGGCATCTACCAGAAACCTCTTTAAACAGAACATAGGAACATAAGTAGACCATTTGGCCCATTGGGTCTGCTCCACCATTCCATGAGATCAGGGCTGATCTGATAATCTTCATTTCCACTTTCCAGCCTTTTCCCCATAACCTTTGATTCCCTTCAAGATTAAAAATCTTTTCTTCTCGGCCTTGAATATACAGAGGAACTTGATTATCCGAACGAGATGGGTGGGCACTATTTCATTCGGATAATTGATTATTCAGTTAATTGATTTCCTTTGGGGCTCGGAGTTTTCTATGAAGTCTGCTCCCCGTTCAGGAGACTAGGTAGCAGCATACCGCAAGCGAGATCCCGGACCCCTACTCCCAACCCCACCCAGACCGCCCCCAACCCCGTCCACCCCCACCACACCCAAACCCCTGTCTGCCCCCAACCTCGCTCTCCCCAGTCCTGCCCCCAACCCAGTCTGCCCCCACCCTCACCAACCCTGGCCCCCAACCCCACCCCAAACTCTTGTCTGCCCCCAACCCAGTCCGCCCCATCACACTCCAAACCCCTGCCTGCCCCAACCCAGTACGCCCTATCACACTCCAAACCCCTGTCTGCCCCCAACCCAGTCTGCCCCCATGACACTCCAAACCCCTGTCTGCCCCCAACCCCACCCCTGCCCCTCAACCTCTGCCTACCCCAACCCTACTCTCCCCCCCCCTGCCCCGCCGGACAGCTGGAGTGGACAACAGTAAGGCTGCTGCTGCCTTTTTCACACACACACACACACACTTTTACTGCAACTTTTGAACAGGTTTCACCTGTGCCCTGTACAACACAATGTTGGCGAGATTATCTGGGGAAGTGAGGTTCAGGGTTCACCCCTATGTAGAACTCCAGGGAAAGTGCTGGGGGGGGGAGAGAGAGAGAGAGGGCAGGAGTTCAGTCATTTGCAGATGGTGCCTGGACTGTCCAGGACTGTTCTCAGCAGCATTTCAGTGAGCTGAGTTTGTTTTTAATCATTGTACCTGTAAATAAAAGATGCAATCAGGGTTGAAACAGCTCTTTGATGTAATGTTTCTGTCGGGACCTTGAGATCCCCTTCGCATAATCTGATATTTGGATAATTGATATTCAGATAATCGAGGTTCCTCTGTACTTAACAAACCAGCCTTAATAGCTGTCTATGGTAAATAATTTCACAGAATCACTACTTCTGAGAGAAAAAACCTCCTTATTTCTATCTTAAATCAGTGGCCCTCTGATCTTTGACTCCTAATTGTTCCTAATCTTTCTAGTCCCATCAGTGTCATTGGTACCCACATGGTTGAATAAACTGGATCTGTTTCCTCCCACTCCAAGTACCTCTCCAGCCCTGAGGAGATGTCCTTAACTCTGGAACCAGGCAGGTAAGACAGCACTAATTATATAGTGTTCCTATTTCCTCTCTTCTCACTTGAATGACTCCCTGTACCGCCATGCCATTGTTGGTTTACTCATACACCCTCCAATCCTCGGTCTCATCCACACAGCTTGCAAGAACCTTGCAAATGTTGGTTAGTTGCAGGGCTAAGTAATAACTAAAGAGATCTGAGGCTCATCGACGGGGTCCCTTTACCCACTTCACCTGCAGCCCCACCTTCCCAATCCTGATCACAGCCCCAATTTGAATTGCCTAATTTCAGGGGTGTGTGCCCCCAGGTAACTTTCATTTTCCCAAATGTGGCACAAAATCTGCAACCTGGAGTCCAGCTCCACAACTCAGATCCAAAATTCCTTAAGCTGCAAACATTTACAACAGATGTGCTCGGCCTAGATCACCTTGGTGTCTAGCAGTTCCCACATGCTGCAGCAGCAACAGATCGTGCCAAAACTATTGTACCTTATTTAATTTATTCATTAATTGCATCAGCATCTTGACACTTGAAGAATTTCTCACTCTTTACATTTGTATTGTAGTTAATTTCTTTACACCAATATTAATCCCATACTTCATCTATATTTAAGGAAAAGAGAAAAGTCAAAAACATGAACTAAAGACTTTACTTTTAGTTTAAAGACTAGAAATATTTACCAATCCCCCTGTCCCATCAACTGTTTTCCCTGCTGTGCATGAAGTCACTTTGTCATTGATCTCGCTGCAAGGCCTCTTGCTTTGAGCCTTTTATCCTCTCTTGTTCAATTCTCACTCAAAATATTGAGCATTCAGAATAGAATAATCCTTAATCACTTACCAGATACTCACCAATTAACCACCTCCTTCTCCTGAAAGAGAACAAGGCCATTTCCTAAATGCTGAAACATTTTATGGCAAAGGCAATCAAACACCACTTTTCGTTTCTCTTCTTCCCTTTCAGAAGTGCTCAACTACAGCCAGTCAAACTCAAGTTCACATTTAGAGCAAAACAGGTAATAAAAGGACCCAGTTCTGCACAACTGATGAAGGGCTTTTGCCTGAAACATCGATTCTCCTGACCCTCGGATGGTGCCTGACCTGCTGTGCTTTTCCAGTACCACACTCTTGACCCCAGTTCTGCACAAGTCATGCATGCCAAAATCAAGAAGCCTGAGAAATACTGAGAATTGATCCTTGTCACTCATCAACATACTGAGAGAAAGCTGTTAGTACTGGTCATGTCTGCACTGGCAGGTGGATGTTGGTTGAGAAGCCCTGTGAGAGGTTTAGAGTGGTATAGTGATGGAAGGTTTTTATTCATGAAGTTGTCGGTGGTCAGTGTGCACTCCTACCTCTAATGGCTCAACAGGAAGAGATTCTTAAGAAATAAATTTAAAGGTTTCCATAAAGCTTGTCAACAACAGGGAGCTTCTGTATTGTCCTGCAACGGGGACCAAGTGCTGATTAATTTCACCAATGGGTCTTGTATTAGGCATACTGCTTCTGACTAAGATATTAAAGACACCTAGTGATAAGTAAACCCTCAAATCCTAGCTTGGGACCAATGCCTTTTAATTTGGTAAGTAATACATGTGATTTATCTGATAAATAAACATGCCAACTTGTAACCAAAATGGTATGGATGAATCATATTACCTAAGGTTTTAATTGTGTAACATATATGTGCCATTAAATGGAAAACGTGATCCTAATCCTCTTAAATATGTTCATGTGAACATTTGGATAACCTTCAAAAGTAATGAAGATTTCGGTTTGGACTGAAATGCTCCATTTATACATGTCCAAGCCACACCATCAATGGCCACCACCAGAAACATCCCAATTAGATTGTCCAATTTTTTAAAAAGGTTATAGGACACATTCCCCCAGGAGAAAACAGGCAGTTAACTGGTCACATCTACATTTTCCTTCCATATTCCATTGAAATACACCGAAGGTGAGTTATTCCCACCCCCATTTGTTGCTATGTAATTTTCCTGTCTCTATCTTTTGTTCCAAGTAGGACATCCCATTACTTATTATTCTATCTCATTCAGCAGCAGGGAGGAGCTGAAGATTTAAGAATCCTACCAATGAAACCTTCTTGGCAATCCTCAAGATGGAAGAATTCTCCAATGAATGCTAAAAGCCATTCAGACTTGTTAGGAGATACATTGCAACAGGGATATTAGCAACTCTCTGTAAAATTTGCAACTCCAACGCTGATGTAAGCTGCATTGGTCTGTGGAAGTGATCCAAGGTGGAGTTCAGAGGTGAATGCACAGACATCAGAAATTCTGAGAGTAAAGCTTAATGTCCTAATGGACTAGAGGATTTTTAAAGTGGTCCATTAGTCCAAGCTGAAAAAGTGAGAAGAAATTTCTTACAGCCTAGTTCCAGTACTGCCACCAGAACAAGTAGGCACCACAATGAAGGATTACTCCAAAGTTGCAGACTGGGCACATTCTGAAGCCAGTAATTAAATTGATAATGCTGGGTAGATTAAATTGCTCCATTGCTTGCCATCACTTTTTAATGTGCTTGTGAAAGCTATCAACAGTAGGTATGAAAGAAGACTCAGTATTAGCTTTCCTCCCTTGTTCACAATGGAGTGACCCATGATTGCCAATAGCAGATACTTCCTGCAGAGCAGAGCTAAGATTAGAAGCTCAATAGGAGAGCGTTTCCAATTTTCTGCACAGCTGAAATTGCGTGACAACTCCTGAAAATGGTAAATCAGAAAAGACTTGCATTTGTTTTAAGACTTGCAACAAATCAAAATTGCAAAGCACTGAACAGTTAATAGTGTACTTTTGAAGTTTAGTCACCATTGTAATATCGGAAATGCAGCTAATTTAAACACAGCAATATCCCACAAACAATGTTGTAATGATCAGATAATCTGTTTAGGGATGTTGGTCAATGGATAATTATTCACCAGGAATATTGCAATATTGCCATGGGATATTTTACATCCTTCTAAGTAGGCAAATGTCATGTTAGTTTAACATTACAGATAGTGTTGGTAAACAGGTTGAAACTTTGGTTTGCAGTGTAGGTTTTAAAATCATTCCAAGTATCTTGTATGTTTAAGTAACTTGGGTATTTTATTTTTTGTTTGTGAATAAACTTTTGTTTTGTTGTTCTGCAGCCTCATATGAATACTTTTCAGTCACTAACCACCAAGTTAATTAACTAAACAGAAAAATAAAGATCCAACAAGCCAGGTTCCATTATGGAATCTGACTAATCCAGTATAACCAGAAGTTGGGATGAAAACAGCAGAAAGCAGCTGAGAGTATCAGCGATGAAACTACACATCCCTTTTTCAGCAATAACTAATGTAATCTGTGGTTAAGAAGTCTTAAAGCCACTTTGACAGCTACTGATACAGTAAGTGTGGAAGGTAAATGATAGAGCAGGTAGGTGGGGGGAGGGTGTTAGTTGGGTGAGGACATAAAGTGCCAGGGAAATGGGGTTGAGGGTTGGGTGTCAGATGAGTGGGAATGTTGATTTGCATTTGTGTGTAGAGGTAGGGTGTCAGGTGGGTGATGGGTGCAGATGCCAGGTGGCTGAGCAGTTAGGATGTCGGGTACGTGGGTGAGGGCTGAGGTTAGGTCAACGGACAACTCCAGTCATAGAGTCATAGAGATGTACAGCATGGAAACAGACCCTTCAGTGCAACTCATCCAGGCCGACCAAATCTAGTTCCTTTTGCCAGCACTTGGCCCATATCCCTCTAAACTTCTCCTGTTCATATACCTATCCACCCATACCACTTCCTCTGGCAGCTCATTATGTACATGCACCACCACCTGTGTGAAAAGATTGCCCCTTAGGTCCCTTTTATATCTTTCCCCTCTCACCTTAGACGAATGCCCTCTAGTTCTGGACTCCCTCACTCCAGGGAAAATACCTTGTCTATTTACCCTATCTATGCCCCCCATGATTTTATAAACTTTTATAAAGTCACCCCTCAGCCTCCGAAGCTCATGGAAAAATAGCCCCAGTCTATTCAGTCTCTCCCAATAGCTCAAATCCTCCAAAGCTGGCAATATCCTTGTAAATCTTTTCTGAACCCTTTCAAATTTCACAACAACCTTCCGTTAGGAAGGAGACCAGAATTACACGCAATATTCCAAAAGTGGCTGAACCAATGTCCTGTACAGCTGCAATATGACCTCTCAACTCCCGTGCTCAGTGCTCAGACAATAAAGGAAAGCATACCAAACACCTTCTTCACTATCCTATCTGCCTGCAACTCCACTTGCAAGGAACTATGAGCCTGCACTCCAAGGTCTCTTTGTTCAGCAACACTCCCCAGGACCTTACCATTAATGTATAAGTCCTGCTCTGATTTGTCTTTCCAAAATGTAGCACCTCACATTTATCTAAATTAAACTCCATCTGCCACTCCTCAGCCCATTGGCCCATCTGATCAAGATCCCATTGTACCTTCTTTGCCATCTATTACACCTCCAATTTTGGTGTCATCTGCATACCTCCTATGTTCACATCCCAGTCATTTACATTAATGACAAAAAGCAGTGGACCCAGCACACCACTGGTCACCACTGAAAAGCAACTCTCCGCCACCACCCTCTGTCTTCTACCTTTGAGCCAGTTCTGTATCCAAATGTCTAGTTCTCCCTGTATTTCATGAGATCTAACCTTGCTAACCAGTCTCCCATGGGGAGCCTTATCGAACGCCCTACTGAAGTCTATATAGATCACGTCCACTGCTCTGTCCTCATCAATCCTCTTGTTACTTCTTCAAAAAACTCAATTAAATTCATGAGACATGATTTTCCATGTACAAAGCCATGTTGACTATCCATAATCAGTCTTTGCCTTTCCAAATACATGTAAATCCTGTCCCTCAGGATTCTCTCCAACAACTTGCCCACCACCAATATCACTGGTGTATAGTTCCCTGGCTTTTCCTTACCACCCTTCTTAAATAGTGACACAACATTAGTCAGTGTCCAGTCTTCCAGCACCTCACCTGTGACTATTGATGATACAAATATCTCAGGAAGGGGCCCAGCAATCACTTCCCTAGCTTCCCACAGAATTTAGGATACACCTGATCAAGTCCTGGGGATTTATCCACTTTTATGCGTTTCAAGATATCCAGCACCTCCTCCTCTGTAATATGGACATTTTTCAAGACGTTATCATCTATTTCCCCACATTCTCTATCTTCCATATCCTTCTGCACAGTAAACACTGATGCAAAGTACTCATTTAGTATCTCCCCCATCTCCTGCGGTCCCACACATAGGCTGCCTTGTTGATCTTTGAATGTCGAGAGTGGGGTGCTGGAAAGCACGGCAAGTCAGGCAGCATCCGAGGAGCATAAGAATTGATGTTTTGGGCATGAGCCCCTCATCAGGAATGAGGCTTGTGGGCTGGGGTGGGGCAGGGCTGATAGATAAATGGGAGCGATGTGGGGCTGGGGGGAAAGTAGTTGGAAATGCAATAGGTAGACAAAGATGGGGGAGAAGGTGATAGGTTGGAGAGGAGGGTGGAGCGGATAGATGGGAAAGACAATGGTTAGGTCAAGAGGGCGGTGCCAAGTTGGAGGCATGGTACTGGGATAAGGTGGGGGGACTGGAATTGAGGAAGCTGGTGAAATCCACATTAATCCCATGTGGTTGCAGGGTCTTAAGGCAGAAGGTGAAGTGTTCTTCCCAAAGCTATTCTCTCCCTAGTTACCCTTTTGTCCTTAATGTATTTATAAAATCTTTTTGGAATCTCCTTAACTCTATTTGCCAAAGCTAACACATGTCCTCTTTTTGCCCTCCTGATTTCTCTCTCAAGTATACTCCTACTGTCTTTATACTCTTCTAAGGACTCACTTGATTTGTTGTCAATACCTGACATATGCTTCCTTCTTTTTCTTAATCAAAACCTCAATTTCTTTAGTCATCCAGCATTCCCTACAGCTACCAGCCTTTCCTTTCACCCTAACAGGAATATACTGTCTCTGGACTCTCATTATCTCATTTCTGAAGGCTTCCCATTTTCCAGCTGTCCCTTTACCTGTGAACATCTGTCCCAAAACAACTTTTGAAAGTTCTTGCGTAATACGGTTAAAATTGGCCTTCCTGCAATTGAAAACTACAACTTTTAGATCTAGTCTATCCTTTTCCATCACTATTTTAAAACTAATAGAATTCTGGTCACTGGCCCCTAAGTGTTCCCCCACTGACACCTCAGTCACCTGCCCAGCTTTATTTCCCAAGAGTAGGTCTATTTTGCACTTTCTCTAGTAGGTACATCCACCTACTGATTCAGAAATTTTTCTTGTATACACTTAACAAGTCATGGAGTAAATGGAGAGGGAAGGAGAGATGGATGGGTGGGAGTGATATGGTTTGATTAGGAAGGAAGCAGGAGGTGTCAGGTGGTGGATGTCAAAGAAGGGAGTCACTGGGGGGAGGGCATGTGTCCATGGCAAGTGACAAAGGGTGAGAGGTCAAGGGAGCAGTTCAGCCTTAACAGGGTTGGAGAGTACCAACGGTCAGGGATTGTTGTGCCTTAGATGATCAGGAAAGGGATCTGGCGACGATCTGTGGGGCAAGTTGGGTTTTGTAGGGAGTTGGGGAGGACTTAAGGAGGGAGTTGTGAGTCAGGGGACCCATTGGATCCATCTAGGGGTTCAGTCACAGGGGTTAGTGTGTCAGTTCAGTGACAGCGCAGGGAGATTTGAGAAGTTGGGTTAAGTGGGGGTGAAATGGGAGGGATAAACTTTCAGAGGAGGTCATGTCACGGGAATTGGGTTAGGTTGAAGGAGGCTCAGGCAGGAATCGGTAGCTGGGCTGTAATGTTGGCAGGATTTGGATTACCATTGAGGGTTAGCTGAGGTAGAGGGGGTGAGTGCATGGTGAGTTTTGGCAGGGAGTCAGGTTTTCTGGTAGCCAGAAACATACTTTTACTCCTCTAATGTTCTCTGCTTCACAACCATAAGTTGGCCAGTGAGTCATTCCAGCTCTTATTTCACAACTTCACCATTAGAACTCTATTCCCAATATGATGGCACAAAGTGAATCTCCGATTGATAGTTCCTGAAGAATCAGACAACTTTTGACCACCTTATTAACATCAACAGCATCAAATACCTATTCATGATTCATGTTGCACCACAGCACTTCTTAACATTTTCCACCTTTCATCAAAATACCCCCAGTGGTTTTTCAGTTTTAACTGCAATATTTAGTAGATCAACCAGAATGATGAGAACCAATTAGCACTTTGTATTGTTGCCAATTCAGTTTTGTTTCCAAGTTTATGAAAGTTGCATTTATTAGTATGGATTAGATCATTTTAACTTTACACCAGGAAACAGTTTCATTTCAACTTCTTTCTTTCCATCCTGTCTTTCCCCAGGACTTATTATAGCAAATTAAACACCAGTCCTACAAAGGTGACAGTAAAATATTACTGTTCAAGCATGCTTCAAAATATACATGAGGATATATGAGTCTCCTGACAACAGCAGTACCATTTGTGCAGCATCGTTGAAAAATAACTAAATTACACTTAAACCTTACTCTGAAATTAACTTATATTTAATCACATTTGTTCACTTGAAGCATTCAAGAAAGCCTTGGAAGATTATTTGGATAGAAATAGTGTGCAAAGGCTTGCCAGAGATTGGCACTAAATAATGATGTTTATTTGAAGAGCTAGTGCTGACATGATGGACCAATTGGCCTCCTTCTGTGTTGTAATAATTCTGTGATTCTGTGCCATTTTCATTTGTGCCATTGACAAGAAAAGTATTAATTAGACTAAGGCCACTGCATGTCTTATCAGCTAAAAATCACACAACACCAGGTTATAGTCCAACAGGTTTATTTGGAAGCACTAGCTTTCGGAGCACTGTTCCTTCATCAGGTGGTTGTGGAGACTAAGATTGTAAGACACAGAATTTATAGCAAAAGTTTACAGAGTGATGTAACTGAAATTATAAATTGAAAAAGACCTGGATTGTTTGTTAAGTCTCTCATCTTTTAGAATGACCATGTTGGTTTCAGCTCTTTCTCCAAATCATATCTTATCAGTGCAATGATGCATTGTGCTGGACATCCTCTTGCTACTTTATCCTCCCTGTGACTCAATTCCAATTAAATCCCGAGGGAGGGAAATTTAAATCATTACCACAGCCATGAATCTGCCAATGTTGCTGTTTGGGAAGGCAAGTTCAAATTAGCCACATTCTGAACATCCTGAGCTGTTTGTGCCGATTACAATTCCAAAGTAAATTTAATGAAGATCTGATTCTGCACTGTTAGAACCAATGTATATGTGCTCTGCTACTTATGATAATGAGATGGGTGATAACAAGAACATAGTCCAAAACCTTGCCAGTTACTCTGAACAGAACCTTGAATTATATAAGTCAGTATCCCTTATCAGTTTAAGATTATAAAAATTAAACACTCTACATGCCAGATCAAATTAACAAGCAGCACGCTGAAGATCATTGATTACCTTTGATGCTACAGTCCCTGCCAAAGGTCATTGATTACCTTTGATGCTACAGGCCCTGCTATAGGTCATTATTTATCTATCAATCAACATCACAAAAAGATTAATTGGTCTTTTCCATACTGTTGTTTGTGGGAGCTTTCTGTGCACAAATTGATTTCTTCATTGGATGAATTACCACACTTTGAAAGCTACTTTATTAGTTGTAAAAGGAAGTGTAAAGATGTTCTGAAGTCATGCACATTTCTATTTAAATGCAAATAAATGTTTAGTTCTTTTGGTCTTACACAAGATGAAGAATGAAAATCAATCCAAATTTTGTGGACATGAATTCCATAAGGCCTTTTTTAGAAGACTTTGTAATGGCCAAGTCAGCCATTACATGAACAAATGTCTTCCCTCCCTAAAAAAACCCTTCACCCCTACCCTTCTGAGTTATCTTCTGTTTGTTGACATTTGTGCTGTGCATGTTTTTCCTTTAAGGAATGATTTCAGTTTTCTGAATCTTAACAACACAAATCTGCACAGTGCTGTTAACAGAGAAAATAAACAATTTGAAGTAGAACTAAAGTGCTTTAAAAATGGATTTAGAGATTGATTGTAAAGAAGGGGAGGGAGGTAGAAATTCTGAGAGTCACTGGACCAAAATATCAACTCTGCTTTCTCTTCACAGATGCTGCCAGACTTGCTGAGCTTTTGCAGCAAGTTTTATTTTTGTTTCTTATTTACAGCATCTGCAATTCTTTCAGTTTTTATATCCTTAACAGTCTTTAGTTTATTGTATACAGGCTTGCTGTATTTACGTGACTCCTATATTTTCTGTAAATGCCTTTGTATGCAGTCAGTAGCAGCCATTAAATACACATCACTTGGAACATTCCTGTGGCACATTGGAAGGCTAGGAGTGCATTTAATTTGGCAGAATAATGGCAGGCAGAGACACCACCACTGTCATGGCTCCGTCCCAGATAAGTTCTTGGGGGGGGGAGGCTCATGGCTATTCTTCTTACATTGTGTTAATTGAGGTCCTTAAAGGCAATTAACACCCAGTTAGGCACCTCATCACACCAATTGTGGCATTAAATCTGTAGAGGCAACCTGTCATCACATTAAAGCACAATTAACAAATCTGGGCAGATGATTTATGTTCTACGAGGTGTCCCTCATTAAAAAGCATTGAGTGCCTGAACAATATATATTGAAGGGGTGAAAGGACACTGAGATTAGTCACCCTGTTCTCACTGCTGAACCTCCTACAGGCCGGTCCTCTGTAAAGCTTTGCCTGCCATCACTCACCTGAGTCCAAGGCTAGAGCAATGTTCCAGGCTTCAGAGGTTGTCTTTCCTTGAATAGCCTCCGGCTTCCCTGTTAGGACATCTTGAGCAGAAGAGCTGCCAGTCTCTGATTGGCCAGCAGTTCTCGGTAGGCATGATGTCACACCCCATGGCGCTGATCCCAAAGAAAGCATGACAATAATTTCTCTCAACTGCTTTATTGACACATAATACCAGCAAGCCTACGTTAGAGCCCGGGTGTCCTTGGAGAAGGAGCACGCGGTGTCGACCAACACCCTGGAGTTGTTCAGGGAGAGGTGGGCGCCGCAGGGAGTGGAGTGCATTATTTCTCCCTCCAACTCTATTTTGATTTAGTCCCTACCCTCCCCTTCAACTGTTTTGATCACACAGTACTGTCCTTTGATGTGAAGGGCAGTGTTTGTCACTGTCCACCCGGGTGTTTTCCTATCTTCCTGGTGGTGGAATTTGAATAAAGATTCGTGCACTTTGTGTCTTTCACTGTGTCTCACACCTGCACACACACACCATGGGTGCTGGGGAAAAAAAAGCACTAAAAAGAAATACCAGCAAGCCATGCCAGGAGGAGGCAATGCAGGTCACTCACCAGCTCTTAAGCAGGTTAGCCAGACACTTATCACCTCCATGTTAGATTTCCTATTCTACTGATACCTCTCCAGTTTCCTTTGACTGTCATAAAGCTTGTCAGTGCTTTGCAAAACTCTTCCTTAGTCTTTTCCAAACTCGAGTATAAATGTTATTGACATGTATTGATTTTGTTGAGTTGTTATAGCCCGTCTAGGTTCTTCTCATTAATTCCAGAGGAATTCATTTTGCTCAGGTTATTTTTGATTTGGAATAGAAGGTTCTTCATGCTTTTCCCTGCAAATAGTCAGACAATAATAAATTAAAACATTTAGTTTTGCATTTAAGTATACTGTCATCTTTTAACATTATACACCTTCTTGGACTTTCATTTAATTTTTGTACTATGGAAACAATCCTGTAATAAACATATAATATGGAAATAATGCCTTATCATGTTTCCCTTCTGTTGCTATACTATTTCTCAATTCCCTTATTAACCCTTGATTGTCTGTTTAATATGTTTCTGCTTATTATCTTATTCCTTTGAACCCCTACCTATAGTTTTCCTAAGGTTGTGTGTAAGTTAATTTTATTTCTTAAAAAGTTAATTTCAAATTTGTTTGATGCGATGATTGATAATACAAAGTAAAGGCAAAGCAAGGCAATCCTTTCTCTATCCCAGGAACATATATTCGCTCCAACCTCAGAAATGCACCTCCACATCATTCACATGATTTTTTACAAACTTCCTACATAATCCGACAGCCTTTTCAAAGTTAGCTTGCTTATTTTGTGTAGAATTGTGCATTGGAATTAAATTCATTAGGAGCAGATTTGAGATTACTTCCGTTGCTGCCATTCTCATCCTGTGTGACTGATGTGAATCCCCAAACTTGCATTCACCAAGATAAATTCTGAGCCACTAAACCATGTGTTTTTCACATTTTTTAACCTTGCCTGTGAACCAATCTGCTTTGCACATCTTTGGGTTGAAATGAAGGAATAAAGAATGCTGATTGTTTATTCCTGTAGTTTAAGATATTTCACCATATATATGCAGTTCAAAAAAATGTTTGCAGCTTATTTCATTCTCTTTGTGTTTCTGGTGTTGACAGGACAAAAAAAAACAAAGAAATATTCTAACTGCTGCCAGCCAAGGATTTTTGTAGTCTTGTATTGCACTTATAAAGCTATTCTTTGTTCTTGTTATTTATGAAAGATCATGCATGTTGTTTTACACATATCATGACACTACAACATCAGAAAATTCATCACTCTGTAAACTGTTTGTTGTATTGAGAATTGCAGTTATAAGACACACTGTTCTCTCAAGTGGGTCCCTAAAAGAGGTTAGGGTCTTTATCTTGGTTTCTCCCATCATAAGCTTTAGCTACGTGCAGACTTGTCAAATGCATCTGTCTTCTGATGTCTGCCAAAGATTATATCTGATATGTGCAGAGTGGGTGAGTCTGCACCTGTTACATTTCTAGCTTAACAGTAATTGTTTTAATTTTTTGCAAACAAATTTTTGCAGTTAGTATAAGAGGCAGCACAACATTTAGAATGAGAAAATGAAATTACAGAAACCTGCTGATATGAGATGCTTTTATTGACATCAAAGGCACTCCGATTCCAATATTATATGTAAATAACTGGATGGGGAGGATGGAAATCTAACAAGGGCCTTAGCACAAATCAGGTTATTACTGTGCTATTATCCAGCATTTAAATCATTTTATTAGCAGTTATGAGTTTGTCTGACTCAAACCATATTATCTTCCAAAACACAGTGTGATGCAAGTTGGCAAACATACAAGTGAGGAAGATTGCATTTTATAGAAATACCAGAGTTCTGTTCCACATGCTCTTTAGGGATAAAGTGGACTTACCTTTCCACGTAGACTTCACCCAGTGAATGTTTAAGGCGTGTACATTTGAGAAGAATGAACAATTATTCAGAAATTTCTAATGACGTTTAGCTTACTAAATCAAATATTTTTCAGAATGGATCAGATGATTTAGCCATCTTTTCTGAAGAACGTCAACTGGTGCAGTTTTTGCACATTTGTAGAAAGTTACTGTATTTTTGAAGTTTCCATTCTCACATAATGGACTACTTTTGCTTATTTCTGATATATTTTTCCATTTTACAAATCATATGAGGAATATGATTAATTGACAAAAACAATAAAGAATAAAATTTGAAGCTAGTTCAGCATCTAAATTTAACGATGGTTACAGAAACAAACAAATAAAGAGATCCTGATTCCCTACATCATTAGAATGATGCTGAGGACCATTCCAGTTGCAATGCCATATGTAAAACCAAATTCTTCAGACCCATGAGTAAGTACCTTTATTGTTCAGAAAATAAATGCTTCTTTTTCTTGTTGAATTGAAGCAGTAAAGTTCCACAATTACTGCCTTATGGTTGCTCCACTTGCTGCTTCAATATCCCTTTATGGACTTTAGTGAGCTATAAGGTACAATAGTTAGGAGCAGGGATGCAAAATCTTGGTTTTGATTTGGTCTCTGAAGTGTCACAGACTGAATATTCAGAGCTATTACCAAATAATGGAAGTCTGTTGGCATATGTGTCTCCTAAACCAGAAAGTAATAGGAGTACATCCTGTATGGATTAAATAATTGGAAACAAACTGCAAAATATGCAGACTGGTGGCATCTGTGATAAAGGAGAATTAAATTCCAATCTAATCGCAAAATCAGGGTTGTGGATAATTTAAACATGATATTTGAAAAAAGTTCTCTATTTTATCTGCACTTTGCCACAATGTATTATTTTGACACCGAGACTGCCACATCAAAATTGGATGTTTTTCATTCAAAATGCTATCTTTATTTGGGAGCTCAACAGGACTTCCTTCACTAGAAGTCATTCAGGATGGGGGTCAGGAATCAAGCTTTTTCTCTTCCTTTATCTCAGCAAGTTTGATGTGAATGAAATCCATGAAGATAGTCACTTTAGTTAGTTTAACAATGCTAATTTTATAACGTTCGGGAAACTTATATCCAAAAGCAAACCTACAAAACACTACATAGGACAAACAGGAAGACAGCTAACGATCCGTATCCATGAACACCAACTAGTCACGAAACGACACGACCAGCTATCCTTAGCAGCCACACACACAGATGACAAGCAACATGAGTTTGACTGGGACAACACTACTATTATGGGACAAGCCAAACAGAGAGCAGCCAGGGAGTTCCTAGAGGCATGGCACTCATCCACAGACTCTATCAACAAACACATCGACCTGGACCCAATATACTGGCCATTGCAGCGGACAGCTGGAACTGACAACCGGAAGCGGCAGAGACAAACCACTATAAATGCCGGAGGAAACAGCACAGAAGCACTTCACAGGAGGCTCCCAAGCACTGAGGATGTCACCTAGACAGGGGACAAAACTTCTGCAACACAAATTTCCAGCTCGGCGAACAGAACCACATCACCTTCACCTTTTCCTGTGTAATGAGGTATGGTCAATAAATGCTGGCTTAGCCAGTGGCATCCTCATTCTGAGAGCAAATAAAAAGAACTCATATTTACTGACATTGAAATCCATTTGCCTCAGTTCTGTACATTCACTTAATCTACAATGTTTTGTAATATAGTGCTTACTGATTGCTGTTGTAAGAATACCTCCCATTCAAGAGAATTCACCTTTAATAACTCAATGTGCCGTGGGCATACTCTGTCTTGCAGTTAGTTTGCTATAGGTCGACAAGCTCCTTGCTCACATGAAATCAGTTAATTGTCTGTAATGTCTGCTTCAGAACTTAGCATTTGTTTTATTGTTTTAAATAAACTAAAACGTGGAATTAATAATTCTTCAGTGAGTGATCAATATTATCATTAACACGACATATTGAACGAGTGGAAAACATTGTGCTGATGAGGCTTGTCATGCAGTCACTCTTCCTGTCATTGTACTGCTGTGACTTGGATGAAGATGGAAGGCTTGCCAGATCATGCTTGAGTGATTGTGTCACAGGCTTCACCAAGTATTCTAGGTGTTCTCCTACTAACTTTAATGCTTCTTTCTACATTGCAGTCTGTGATCAAATGACATGAATCCAAAATTGAGCATTCGAATTGATCGACTGCTGGAGAAATCAGGCCTCACTGAAAATTAACTAAACTAATCAGTAGCCAGCAGCTGTCAGCTACAGAGAACAGTGAAATTCAAGATCAAAGAGGTCAAAACGATTCAGGCGGAACCAGCAACAACCAGCTGAAAGGATGTGCATTGGAGACATGTTGATCAGACTTTCTGACACCTTGACTTCCAATCAGCACCTGAGGAAATGGACTTTACACCTCCCAGCATGGCAACAGTAAAGGGTATTAGCCCGACCTCATTGGATTTTTTGAACTCCATAACTCTATTGTCAAAGGCCACCGGATATTCTAGAAGGTCTAGGGTGAAGGGCATAAACACACACCTGGAAGCCAACCCCTCAGTGAAGACTCACAGTGAGGACTTGCAGCAAAACTCATGGCAGAAGGCCGCACAGCTACCCAGGAAGATCCAGGAGACCTGACCTGAGCGACGCACCTTCTTGGAAGCCAGCCAGCTCTACATTGGAGAGGAAGGAGATTCCAACTCTGACACATGAGTCATCGTGGGCAATATCATTTCTCACGCAGATAGAACTAGAAACAGAGTAAAGATTATGTAAATTTGCAAAGTGCTCACATAGTGTTTTAATAAGAAATGTTTTGTTAATAAAATTGAGTTGAACCACAAACTGAATTCAGTGTCCCTTTGTCCACTTCACTGACAAAAACACCTGGGTAAAGTATTTTCGATACATTAAACTGGTCAAAGATTCCAAAGTGTCTTTGTCAACCCCATCTAGTTTGAGCTTCCCGTGTTCCCACCCCATCCTCTTATTAATATCTCTAATTGTCACCCAGTGCTCCAGGCCTCCTGTGTAGCCATGTCCATAATCATAATGCAGTGTCCCCTCTTTGAAACTGAGCGGTAGTAACATTTGATACCCATCTCTTGCAGTACCTCAAACTTGCTATGTTATATTTGCTCCCACCCTTTGATATAAAGTTGTCATCTTTCACAGTGATTATCCTCTTTGTATCACAGTCAGACAAGCTCCAATCCCCACACTTAATTTCTCTGACTTTTCCAACATAGCACTGCCCCATGTTAATCCCCTGGATGTCATGTGTACAAACCCCCAAGACTGACCGTAAGCCACATCATGGACTCACTTAGGAGGATAACCCCAACTGAAGACTGATCAGCCCCTTGACTGATTTCTGTGCAGCTCCCTGAGTGGTATTTCATTGTCTGTTTGGACTTGAACTGTGCTCCAGATATGGACCATGTAAGGATCTTCTAGTAGTGATTATATTAATCAGGTACTCATAGACCAGAAATTACACACATCTGCAAACTTAAAATTCTGCTTTTGCATCTTATACAGTGACCAACAATATCATAGAATCATAGAATCCCTATAGTAAAGAAAGTTGCCATTCAGCCCATTGAGTAGAGCATCAACTCTCTGAGGAACATCCCACCCAGACCCAGCCCCCGACCTTAGCCCTGTAACTCCACTTCTATCGTGATTAACCCACCTAGCCTGTAATCCCTACCAACAATGGACAATTTAGCATTGCCAATCCATCTAACCTGCGCATCTTCGGACTGTGGGATGATAATGTGCACCGAGTGGAAACCCACACGGACATTGAGATAATGTGCAACACAGACAATCGGCTGATGCCAGAATCGAACCTGGATCCCTGGCCCTGACCCTGTCATGCTGGACTCAAAACATTATTTCTGGTTCTGTCTCCACAGATGCAGCCGGACCTGCTGTGATTCTCCAACATTCTCTGTGTATATTTCAGATTTCCAGCATTTACAGTATTTTGCATTTACCTAAGTGAATCTGTGGAATTCAGTACCACAGAGGAGGTTGGGTTGTTCAGTATATTGAAGGCTGAGTTTCCACACTGTCGGGATTCTAGAAGAAATTCCAGAAGAAATATGAAAAAGGAGTCAGACAAACGATTAATCAGAAAGGAATCAAAGGTTATGGGGCAAAAGCAGGAAAGTGAGATTGAGAATAATCAGATTAGCCACGATCTCCTTGAATGGCAGAGTAGACCCAATCGCCTCAATGATTTGGTTCTGTTCCTACTTCTTATGGTATCATGGCCACTCAAACTTAATCACTCTGTTTTGGAGAGTTTTGAGAAAGAGATGCCAAGTGCAGGTTTGTTTGTTCAGAACAATCTCTCTGTCCAACACCTCCTGCTGCAGTCCAGCCACACCACCTGCTCAACCATATCTTTGTCCAGAGCAATTTTATTGCCTTCATCTATATTATTTGTTTGTAATTTTTCTTTATTTTCCTACACAAACTTGCACTAGGCACAGAAACACCAGAACACAGATTTTTAATACATTCTGTCTCACGTTTACATGAAGTGTGACATTCCCTTCTCTTGCGATACAAACAGAATGTGACAGAGACTTCATTCAGTTTAGTTTCTTAAAGTAACCAAAGAATCCATTTCCTTAAACGCAAAACACTGTTGATGCTGGAAATCTGAAATGAAAAAATAGAAACAGGGTTAAAGTTTTGAATAGAATCATTCTGAAGAAGAGTCACCATGTTAAAACATTAATTATTTCTCTCTCCACAGGTTCTGCCAGACCTGATGAGTTTCTCCAACACTTGCCTTTTTTTCTCTTCAAATCTCCAACCACAGCATTTTGCTTCACTTCTTTTGTGCTCTATTTACCACATGTATCAGCAGATACTCTGTATTTTATACCTTCTCTTTCTCATCTCTCTAATTTCTGTACAAAGTAATTCATTCCTATTCAGACAATCACAGCTGACTAACAATAACCTACTGGCAGCTTCTATGGACTACTTTGAAGTTCCTTCTGAATGTTTTAAAATTCTATTTAAGTAAATTACTGAACCAAATTTTAGTTTCAGATTTACTCATCGCTTATTAGAAAATACTTATTCTTACCAGATACCAAACTTCTGCAATCTATTTAGATGCGCTCCCCATATGACAATTCTGTGCTTACTCTGTGCATTTGCAGATACTGTGCAAATAGTTGGATCAGAACCTTACAGAATGAAAATACTTTTCAAAAGAGCTACAATTTGAATCCAATTCAACAACCATGTTCTCAGAAGAAAGTCTAACCTTAATTCCTGAAAAGGTGGATGGACAGAATGTCATTGATGAAGCAGTTGAAAATGGTTGAGCCTTAGGCACTATCCTGAGGAACTCCTGCCGAGGTGTCCTGGAGCTGAAATGACTGTCAACACCGTAACCATCTTTCTGTGTGTCAGGTATGACTCCAACCAATAGAGAGTTTGCCTCCTAATACTCATTGATTCCAGTTTTGCTCAGGCTCCTTGATGTCACACTTGATCGAATGCAGCCTTGATGGCAGGGGAAGCCACTCTCACCTCACCTCTGGAATTCATCTCTATTCTCCATGTTTGAACCAAGGCTGTAATGGGGTCAGGAGCTGAGTGGTCTAACACAAACTGGGTATCATTAAGTAGGTTATTGCTGACACCTTCCATCACATTACTGATGATCAAGAGTAGACTGATGGGGCAGTAATTGGTTTGGTTAGATTTGTTTTTTTTTGTCTTCAGGATATACTTGGCAATATGCCACTTTGTTGGGTGGGTGCTAGTGTTGTAACTATACCTGGCAAGGGGCAAGTTCTGGATCACAAGTCTTCAGCACTATTGCCAGAATGTTGTCCGGGCCCACAGCCTTTGCAGTATCCAGTGTCTCCAACCGTTTCTTGATATCACATAGAGTGTATCAAATTGGCTGAAGACTGGTATCTGTGATGCTGGGGCCAACTGGAGGAGGCTCAGATAGATCATGCATTCAGTACCTTTGGATGAAAATTACTGTGAATGCTTCAACCTTACCTTTTGGACTTGCGTTGGGCTCTTCCATCATTGAGAATGGGGATATTTGTGGACCCTCCTCCTCCTGTGAGTTTTATAATTGTCCACCACAATTTACAACTGGATGTACAGGGCTGCAGAGCTTCAGTCTGATCCATTGGTTGTGGGATTGCTTAGCTCTGACTATTATTTGCTGCTTATGCTGTTCGGCATGCAAGTAGTCCTGCTTTGTAGCTTCACCAGGTTGACAGCTTATCTTTGGGTGTGTAGGTGCTGGTTCTAGCATTCCTTCCCGAATTTTCGATTGAACCACAGTCGATCTCTTGGCTTGATGCTAATGTTTGGATGGGCGGTATGTTGGACCATGAGGTTGCAGATTGTGCTGGTGTACAATTCTGCTGCTATTAATGGCTCCCAGCATCGCATCGATGCCCAGGCTTGAGTTGCTCATTCTGTTCAAAGTCTGAGCCATTTAGCATGGTGATTGTGCCACACAACACAATGCCGGATATCCTCAATGTAAAGACAGGATTTTGTCTTCACAAGGACTGTGCAGTGGTCACTCTTACCAATATTGCCATGGACTATGCATCTGCAGCCAGCAGATTAATAAGGATGTGGTCAAGTATGTGTTTCCCCTCTTAATGTTTCCCTCACCATTTGCCACAGACCCAGTCTAGCAATTATATCCTTTAGCACCTGACCAGCTCAATCAATAGTGCTGCTGCCAAGCTGCTTTTGGTGGTAGACATTGAAATCTGCACCCCCACCCCCACGCAGAGTACATCTTGCCCCCTTGCCACACTTAGTTCTTACTTCCAAGTGCTGTTCAACATGAAGGAGTACTGATTCATCAGCTGAGGGAAGATGGTACGTGGTAATTAGAAAGAAATTTCCTTGCCCATGTCTAACTTGAAACCATGAGACTTCATGGTGTCTAGAGTCAATGTTGAGGACTCCCTCACGACTGTATACCACAGTGCCACCATCTCTGCTGGGTCTATCCTGCCAGTGAGACAAGACATACCCAGGGATGATGATGGTGGTGGCTGGGACATTGTCTGTAAAGTGGGATTCTGTGAGTATGACTTTGTCAGGCTGTTACTTGACTAGTCTGTGAGACAGGTGAAAGTGAGGACTGCAGATGCTGGAGATCAGAGTCAATATTAGAGCGGTGCTGGAAAAGCACGTCAGGTCAGGCAGCATCCGAGGAGCAGGAAAATCGACATTTCGGGCAAGATCCCTTCATCAGGAATGAGGCTGGGAGCCTCCGGGGTGGAGAGATAAATGGGAGGGGGGGCAATGGGGCTGTGGAGAAGGTAGCTAAGAATGCAATAGGTGGATGGAGGTGGGGGTAAAGGTGATAGATCAGAGAGGACGGTGGAGCGGATAGGTTGGAAGGAGGATTGGCAGGTAGGACAGGTCATAAGAATGGTGCTGAGCTGGAAGGTTAACTGGGGTAAGGTGGGGGGAGGGTAAATGAGGAAACTGGTGAAGTCCACATTGATGCCCTGGGGTTGAAGGATTCCGAGGCGGGAGATGAGGTGTTCTTCCCCCAGGCGTCAGGTGGTGAGGAAGTGGTGATGGAGAGGCCCAGGACCTGCGTGTCCTCGGCAGAGTGAGAGGGGGAATTGAAATGTTCGGCCACGGGAGGGTGGGGTTGATTGGTGCGTTTGTCCCAGAGATGTTCCCTAAAGTACTCTACGAGAAGGCATCCAGTCTCCCTAGTGTAAAAGGGAGCAACGGATACAGTAAATGACATGTGTGGAAGTGCAGGTGAAACTTTGATGGATATGGAAGGCTCCTTTGGGACCTTGGACGGAAGTGACGGGGGAGGTGTGGGTGCAGGTTTTGCAATTCCTGCGGTGGCAGGGGAAGGTGCCAGGAGGGGAGGGTGGGTTGTTGGGGGAGTGGACCTGACTAGGTAGTCACGGAGGGAACGGTCTTTGCAAAAAGCGGATGATGCTGCCTGACCTGCTGTGCCTTTCCAGCACCATTCTAATCTTGAATCTAGTCTGTGAGACAGCTCTCCCAATTTTGGCACCAGCCCCACATGTTAATAAGGAGGATTTTGCAGGGTCAACAGGGCATTTCTATTATTGTCTTTTCTGGTGCCTAAATCGTTACCAGGTGATCTGTCCAGTTTCATTTAGAATCATAGAGGCATAGAGATGTACAGCATGGAAACAGACCCTTCGGTCCAAACCGTCCATGCCGACCAGATATCCCAACCTAATCTAGTCCCACCTGCCCCAGCACCCGGCCCATATCCCTCCAAACCTTTCCTATTCATATACCCATACAAATGCCTCTTAAATGTTGCAATTGTACTAGCCTCCAACACATCCTCTGGCAGCTCATTCCATACACGTACCACTCTCGGCGTAAAAAAGTTGCCCCTTAGGTCTCTTTTATATCTTTCCCCTCTCACCCTAAACCTTTGCCCTCTAGTTCTGGACTCCCCGACCCCAGGGAAAAGACTTTGCCTATTTATCCTATCCATGCCCCTCACACATTTGTAAACCTCTATAAGGTCACCCCTCAGCCTCCGACACTCCAAGGAAAACAGCCCCAGTCTGTTCAGCCTCTCCCTGTAGCTCAGATCGTCCAACTCTGGCAACATCCTTGTAAGTCTTTTCTGAACCCTTTCAAGTTTCTTCGAGACTGTGTAGCGATTGATACAACTGAATGGCTTGCGAGACCATTTCATCCAGCAATTGAGAGGCAACCACAATTGTTGGCCCGACCAGATGAGGATGGCAGATTTCCTTCCCTAAAGAACAACAGTGAGCCAGATGGGTTTTCCCAACAATTGACAATGGTTTTATGATCATCAATAGATGCTTAATTCCAGAAATATTTTATTTAACTCAAATTCAAGCATCTACTAGAGAAGGATCAAACCCAGGTCTCCAGAACATTAACTGGGTTAATAATCTAGTGATAATACTGGTAGGCTATCAGCTCCGTCACATTTGACATTAGAAATGCCATTTTGGAGTTCAAAACTCCAGCTAATATTCTTGGAACCTCAAACAACTGAACACATTCAAAAGATTGAAGGTCTACTGCACCAACCCCAAATGAACACTATTTAAAGGAATCATGAATGACTTGGAGGTTAGTTATTGAATTTCTTTTATTTTGGCACTTGCTATTTTGTATAAATGTTTTGTGATTTTCATTCTTTCAAGATGCTGGAGTCTACAGTGTGTGGCTTGGCAGGTACTGAAATATTTTTTGCTGCCTTCCTGGTTTTTGCCCGAACAATTGTGTCCAGACATGGGTGCAGTAGGCTTGCCTTTGGAACTGAGGATGACTGTAAGAATGAGCAGAGGCCACACACAAGACAGCAAGTTGCCAGAAGAAGGAAGAGGATAAGGAAGCTTCACAACAATTCTCATCCCTATAAAAGATCAGTACTTTTCATTCCAGGAGTTAAGACATAAAGGCATGTCTCTCCCTCTTCGATTAATTTATGTTGCCACTTATTGTATGCCATGTTCTAGTTGCAAGAAAGATGGAAGTATGTTGGTGAGTGGTGCAATTCATACAGAATTGGACAGCACATAAGGAGGCATCCAGGCCATTGTGCCTGCAGCAGTTCTCCTAACAAGCTATGCATCAATTGTCATTTGCCCTCCCTTCTCCCTGGAACCCTGCACATTCTGCTTTTTCAAATAATGAATCTCTTGAATACCTAGATTCAGCCTGCCTTCAGTAGATTCTCAGGCAATGCATTCTAGAATTCAATCACTTGCCACATGTGACGTTTGTCCGATTGCTTCTTTTGCCAACTACCTTAAATCACTGAGGAAGGGTCACTCCACCTGAAACGTTAACTCTTTTGATTTCTTTCCATGGATACCGCCAGATCTGCTGAGCTTTGATCTAATAAATAAAATGATTATCTGCTACTCTCTGAATACTATCCAGAATTAAAGAGACTCCCACCATGCTTTTTAAAAGAGACTTAAAACAATCAATTTAAGATAATATTCTTAAAACAAGTGGCAAACACTGGCTAACATCTAAGCTATAATCCAGAATTAAAATTATAGTCCCTTATTTCCAAACAGATACATTTGCACAACACAAAAGACAACAGTCTTTTTAGAGGTGATGGTTTCAAACGTGGGGAGGGGATGGTGATCCACTCCTGTTCGTCAATGGTTTACTAATAGAGGATGATTTCCTGTGGTCCATCAGATCTCATGTTGATGAACTTGAGAAATGTAGACTGATGGAACAATTTCAGTTCTGATTGCAACCAACCTGGATGCAAGTCTTTAAAGACAGTCACTGTGCATTGTTTAAGGTTTTCTGATGTAGTCAAACTACTATATTTGAAAATTTTATCAGAATTTCAGGCATTTGTATGGAGAGAAGGTGAGAGACTTGCAGATTCTAGGCTGTCTTCATTACTGACTGATTAAGTTCAAAAGGGCTTTCTTGGCAACTGTTGGAAAGGCAACTAAATGGAGAAAGTTCTATTATCTAAATAGAGAAAAACAGAGTGCTTAGGTGAAGATGGATTCAGGTGTCCTCATGCGTGCATTGCTGAAACTAGTATGCAAGTACAGCAGGTAATAAGGAAGGCAAATGAATTTTGGCATTTATTATTAAAGGAACAGAGCATAAAAGTAGGGAAGTGTTGTTGCAATTGTACAAGGCACTCGCGAGAACCACATCTGAAGAGATATAATTGTGGTCCCCATACATAAAATTTTGGTTCCTGTACTTGAGGAGGGATGTAATTTTATTGGAGGCAGTTTAGATAAGGTTCACTAGATTGATTCCAGACATAAGGGGTTTGTTTCATGAACAGAGTTTGAGATGTTTAGGCCTATACTGTCTGGAGCTTAGAATAATGAGTGGAGGTCTATTTGTGGTGTGTAAGATGCTAAAGGGAATTAACAAAGTAGAAATAGAACGGATGTTTCCTCATGTGGGGAAATCTAGAATGAGAAGATATAGCTTTAGGATAAGGGGTAGCAGATTTAAAACAGAGATGAGGAGAAATTACCTCTCTCAAAGGGTTGTGAATCTGTGAAAATCACTACTGTAGAGTGTGTGGATGCTGGAACATTGAGTCAATTTAAGGAAGAGATAGAGATATTTTTAATTAGTAGTGAGTTGAAGAGTTACGGAGAGTTGGCAAGAAAGTGGAGTTGTGGCTGAGATGGAATCAACTACGATCATATCAAATGGCAGTGCAGGCTCAAGGGGCTGATTGCCTATTCCTGCTCTACGTTTTTATATTCTTATTAGCATGGGGCTGCATAGTCTTTTCAAAACCAGTCTTTACAGTAAGGGACCATGAACGCAACCTCTTATCACATTTAATACATTACTTTCCTTTTCTCCAAATTTGCCTGAATTCTGTAAACGACAGATAGCTTGCACCACACATTAAAATGTTGACTTCATTTCCAAAACCACTTTACTTTCCAGAAAATGCCCAAATAATTCTACATCTTCCTGTCTTTCACACAGTTATTAAATATAAATATTTATCCCTAGCACTTTCTGTTGTGTCCAGGTTCCCCATGATTTTAAATACCTCAGTCAAATCTCTATTTTTCTCCAAGAAAGACAGTTCCAACTTCTCCCATCAATGGAGAATGGTTGAGTGATGTGACGATTCTGATTGAATAGCTGCCAGTGTGTACAAGCTGTGAGATGTGAGGTAGCAACAGTTCGAGGTGTGTGTGGGAGAAATAAAGCATATGAACTTAAAGTGTGAGAAGTGCTACAGTTTGCTGGTGGCTGAGTGATGGAGGTGCAGTGAATTGAGTAATGGATGAAGTTGATGGTGCTGTTGTTAAAGTATGGCACTTAAAGATGCTTTCCTGACCTCAACAACTCACATTAAAAACTTCTTCCTTCACTGCATCCAGGTCCGTGGGGGTAACAATCCTGGTATTGACCTTATCGCTTCCCATTATCTTCTCAGCATTGACATGTTTCTGCAGCACCTCTGCTACCAGTCCCTAAGAATAAAAGAAATCTCTTCTTTCCACCTCTTCCATCGAGATCTCCACTTGTGGATTTTGAAAACCTTGTTTTCTGTACTCGTTCATGGTTAGGTATCAGTGATTCTGCCACAGCATAATATTCAGAATAATCACAAGACCACTGCAGCAACTATGTGACTTGCCTTCAGAAATACAGGCGGTGTAAAATTGCACTTCTGCCGGCAATGGTGATCTGCCTGCATTGATAACAGTACTTTAATTTTGCCCCCAGTGACTTCCCCTTGAATTTTGTTCTTTGCCTTCCAAACAAGCCACTTTCATTCTGTTTTATCTTATTTTCAGACATATCTGGTGTCTGGAATTCGCCATGTTAAATACAGTGCATGATGCAAAAATAAGCTAGAGACCAGGAGGTCGTCAAGTTTAACCCCTCATCTATGTTGAGCAATAGATTTTCCACAAGGACCTGACCTCACAATGTTGTATAAAGCTGTTAATATTGAAATGGGTTAACTGACATCACAGGAGCTTATCTATAAGCTTATCTTATCTACTAATAAGAATATCGAAAGTTTGTTACTAGTTTGGTTCAAGTTGATCAAATGTTAAATCCAGATAGTTAGCATTCATGTGTACTTATTCTTAGGTCCAGTCAGATACCTTAGAAAAGTTTATCATGAAATTCAGATGTAACATAGCTAGCTAGTCATTACTCTGTAATAAACCTATTCTGTTAAACAAGACCAAGCCTCTCTCCAGCTGAAGACTTTGTGTAGACATCCTCTCCCCTTGATATCAGTAATTTAGACTAATAACACTAACAAGGACTGGCAGCAGTGAATCATCCAAGGGATCTCAGATGGTTCTGATGAACATGACCACAATAAGTATCATACAGACAGCAGTGTAGATTTTGCTATATGTTCACAATGGCGAGCTCCTGAAGAAATCTTCAGCTTTATGAAAGCCGTAGCCATATTGAGGTGAAGAAAGTAAAAACAAATCTAGTAAGAAAACTGTGAATCTATTTGTAAATATTCAGCACCTTAAAAAAACAAGTAAATTTCTGTGAATGTAGCAACCCACACTTCAAAATGGTATACACCTTACAGCAGTACCAAACCTGCTTAGTGAAGCACAAAACAGCCATAAATTGTGAAGAAAATACTGAATCTGTTTGTATAGACCAAGCAGAGTGTTATTACCAAAGCTACAAGAAGAAGAATACAAGTTACAAACCTGGGAAATAGCAGTTGATATCATCCAAATAAAGTAAAAACAATGACTGCAGATGCTGGAAACCAGATTCTGGATCAGTGGTGCTGGAAGAGCACAGCAATTCAGGCAGCATCCGAGGACAGGCAAAATCGACGTTTCGGGCAACAGCCCTTCATCAGGAATAAAGGCAGAGAGCCTGAAGCGTGGAGAGATAAGCTAGAGGAGGGTGGGGGTGGGGATAAAGTAGCATAGAGTACAATAGGTCAGTGGGGGAGGAGATGAAGGTGATAGGTCAGGGAGGAGAGGGTGGAGTGGATAAGTGGAAAAGGAGCTGGGCAGGTCGGACAAGTCCGGACAAGTCAAGGGGACAGTGTTGAACTGGAGGTTAGAAACTAGGATCCTTTGAATCCTCCCACTTCCTCCAGACCAAAGGGGTAGCCATGGGCACACGTATGGGCCCCAGCTATGCCTGTCTCTTTGTTGGCTACGTAGAGCAGTTGATCTTCCGTAATTACACCGGCACCACTCCCCACCTCTTCCTCCGCTACATTGATGACTGCATTGGCGCCACCTCGTGCTCCGTAAGGAGGTTGAGCAATTCATCAACTTTACCAACACATTCCACCCTGACCTTAAATTTACCTGGATCATCTCTGACACCTCCCTCCCTTTCCTGGACCTCTCCATCTCCATCAGTGATGACCGACTTGACACTGACATTTTCTACAAACCCACCGACTCCCACAGCTACCTGGATTACATCTCTTCCCACCCTATCTCTTGCAAAAATGCCATCCCGTATTCCCAATTCCTCCGCCTCCGCCGTATCTGCTCCCAGGAGGACCAGTTCCACCATAGAACACACCAGATGGCCTCCTTCTTTAGAGACCGCAATTTCCCTTCCCACGTGGTTAAAGATGCCCTCCAACGCATCTTGTCCACATCCCGCACCTCCGCCCTCAGACCCAACCCCTCCAACCGCAACAAGGACAGAACGCCCCTGGTGCTCACCTTCCACCCTACCAACCTTCGCATAAACCAAATCATCCGCCGACATTTCCACCACCTCCAAACAGACCCTACCACCAGGGATATATTTCCTTCCCCACCCCTCTCCGCCTTCCGCAAAGACCGTTCCCTCCGTGACTACCTGGTCAGGTCCACGCCCCCCTACGACCCACCCTCCCATCTTGGCACTTTCCCCTGCCACCGCAGGAACTGTAAAACCTGTGCCCACACCTCCTCCCTCACCTCTATCCAAGGCCCTAAAGGAGCCTTCCACATCCATTAAAGTTTTACCTGCAAATCCACTAACATCATTTATTGTATCCGTTGCTCCCGATGCGGTCTCCTCTACATTGGGGAGACTGGGCGCCTCCTAGCAGAGCCCTTTAGGGAACATCTCCGAGACACCCGCACCAATCAACCAAACCGCCCCGTGGCCCAACATTTCAACTCCCCCTCCCACTCTGCCGAGGATATGGAGGTGCTGGGCCTCCTCCACCGCTGCTCCCTCACCACCAGATGCATGGAAGAAGAACGCCTCACCTTCCGCCTCGGAACAGTTCAACCCCAGGGCATCAATGTGGATTTCAACAGCTTTCTCATTTCCCCTTCCCCCACCTCATCCTGGTTTCTAACCTCCAGTTCAACACTGTCCCCTTGACTTCTCCGGACTTGTCCGACCTGCCCAGCTCCTTTTCCACCTATCCACTCCACCCTCTCCTCCCTGACCTATCACCTTCATCTCCTCCCCCACTGACCTATTGTACTCTATGCTACTCTATCCCCACCCCCACCCTCCTCTAGCTTATCTCTCCACGCTTCAGGCTCTCTGCCTTTATTCCTGATGAAGGGCTTTTGCCCGAAACGTCGATTTTGCCTGTCCTCGGATGCTGCCTGAAATGCTGTGCTCTTCCAGCACCACTGATCCAGAATCATCCAAATAAAGATTAGTCCCTCAAGAGAAGGGTAGAAGCTGTTATATTTAAGGAAAATATTTAGGTTAAAACTGAAAAGAAGGATATTGTATGTAATAAATAAGCATTAAAATCATTTAATATTGTTGGGAAAAACTGAAAAGTAATCTTTGCTGCACTCAATGAGACAAATATTAAATTGGCAATATACTACGACTAATTAAAGTTAAAAAGTCAAAGGCATAGGAAATGTTTATTAATAACATTTGTTTTAGAGTGGGAAAATACATTTTTGTCATGCAACTGAAAATAATCTTACTGGTGAAAAAAACAGCACAGCACTATTTTCTCAACTTAAAATGGCAAAATATCATGGAAGCTGAACAGAAAAGGCATAAAACTTAAGTATTGTTAAAATGGGTGCCAAACCCCCAGGAAGTAATAAAATGTCACAAATTAACAGTCCTCTCTTCCATCTTGGAAAAGATTTTAAAAATACAGAATTCCATCATTTTAAACATTGAATAATATTCCAATATTTGAAAATATCTTTTCATCAAAAATAGGTGAAAAATTCCAAAATATTTACAATATTGTCAACCATAATTAACAGAAATTTTTAAAAGTCTGAAAAGAAAAATAAGACAGAACTTTTTTAAAAATCATAGAAACAACATAGCTTTATTACCAATTTATTTTTATTAACTAATACTTTTAAAAATTACAACATTTATTTGGTGTACATGATTCAGCATTCAAAACAATTGAAGTATTTTACAATTTGGAATATCAAACAGCAGAATCAGCTACATCCACATAAAATATTGTAAAATTCTTCAATATCTTTGAAGTAAATCATTTAAACAAGAGAAGTTACACTGGTAAAGAAATTGACAGTGGAGAAAGATGTTAGACCTCCAGACTTAAGACCACAGATACTTCAGATGTGGAATTAATCTGGACTACCTGGGGAAAGAAAATTCATGAGATAAAGGATTGCTTTAACTACTGCAAAAGAAGCTCAGAGGAAATCAAGTGAATACATCGCTTTATGCCAAAGGTCTAACAGCCAATCATGTTTTAAGACAACAGAATGTAAGAAAAGGATACCTTCGGCAATATTATAAGAGCATTTGAAAATTACTTTTTGTTAATGACCAATTATGACAGCAAGATTTAATAGAAGAATACAACTTTTGGAGAATCAGTGACAACTTTATTAATGATCTTTACACATTGTCAAAATTTTGAGATTATAGAGATTTATGATAAAAGCTAATTCAAGACAAAGTTGGAATTTCTGATACAATTTTTTCAGATATGTCACAGTCAAAAAAAAATCTCATACAGGAGCAATTTATCCAGATGGTAATAGATACTGAAATCTAAAATCAGCAAAAGAGAATGATGGAAAGCCAACACAGCTAAAGAAAATCATTGGACTCTATCAGTTGTGTAAGATACAAAAGCACCAAAGTATCACATAATAGGAGAATATAAAATGACTTTAAATTATCTGATGCTGGAATCCATGGTTCCAAATATGGAGTATAAAAATGACACACTAACAGAATTAGTGTCCAGTTTCATTACACTTATGTAAGGAAGGAGAACATTGCCTGAGACTGTGAAGAATTCAAAAACAATCTTTGAGCCACAGAACTTGTAATGCTTCCTTGCACAAATGAGACATAGCTAATGGAATGCAATGGAATTGAAAGGAACCCTAGATTTTGAAGATAAATCTTCTTTAGAATACATTTCATTCCATGATGAGATACCACCTTTCGAAGATGTGACTTAACCATTCTTGGGGACAATGGGTCACTCATCAGAATCAAATATAAGTCAGATCATAAATCCAATTCATTTCGAACTATGCCTCAGAGTGAATGTAACTGTATTATCTGAAATGACCTTTCAGTGGAAGAGAATGAAATTATAATCTTCTGAAAGGGAGAAGGTAGGCAGAACATTGCTCAAAATCAAATGATTGCTGAAAGTACTCTTAAAATAGAGTAATTGATTCTATGTGGTCAAGGTGCAAGAGTATGGTGCTGGAAAATCACAAATCGACGTTTTGGGTATAAGCCCTTCAACAGGAATGCCCGGAACATCAATTCTCTTGCTCCTCGGATGCTGCCTGACCTGCTGTGCTTTTCCAGCAATAAAGTTTCAGCTTTTCCAGCACCACACTCACGACTCTGATCCCCAGCATCTGCAGTCCTCACTTTCTCTGATGTGGTGCAGGTGTATGCCATCAAAAATCAGGTTTCAAACAAGAATCATATTGGACTCGTAACATTAATCCTGTTTCTCTCTCCTTAGATTCTGCCAGAACTGCTGAGTTTCTTCAGCACTTCCTGGTTGTTTTTATGATTCGGAGATGCCGGTGTTGGACTGGGGTGTACAAAGTTAAAAATCACACATCACCAGGTTATAGTCCAACAGGTTTAATTGGAAGCACACTAGCTTTCGGAGCAACGCTCCTTCATCAGATGGTAGTGGAGGGCTCGATCGTACCACAGAATTTATAGCAAAAATTTACAGTGTGATGTAACTGGAATTATACATTGAAAAATTGATTGTCTGTTAAGCCTTTCATCTGTTAGAATACAGTGAGCTCAAAACTGGAAGAATTTATGTAAAACTCTGTTATCTCACTTTTTAGATTAGAATCAATCGAAACATCATGGCGTAGACAGAGAACACAGGGGGCCAACACCTTCAACATATTGTCTAGCTATCACCATTGTTAAAAGCTAACCCGAAAATGCAACTTTAAAAAAAAAGCTTTTGTGATTTACACATGAAAGAAGTGAAATTATCACTGTATTCCAACAGATGAAAGGCTTAACAGACAATCAATTTTTCAATGTATAATTTCAGTTACATCACACTGCAAATTTTCCTGAACTCACAGGAATTGACGGGAGCGATGGCGAGACTTGCCTCGAAGGTTGGAAATCACACAACACCAGGTTATAGTCCAACAGGTTTAATGGAAGCACTAGCTTTCGGAGTGCTGCTCCTTCATCATCAACCACAGTACTTCCAATTAAACCTGTTGCACTATAACCTGGTGTTGTGTGATTTTTAACTTTGTACACCCCAGTCCAACACCGGCACCTCCAAATCTCGAAGGTTGGGGCTGCGATTAAGGAGATCTATGAGGAGATCCGTGCCCAGGCCTAACACATCGCGTCCATGCTGCAGAAGCATGAATGGCAGCTCCATGGCCTCGGGAGCAGATGGAGGACATGGAGGGTCGAACCCCGGTCTCAGAAGTGGCAATCGAGTTCTCATCCAGTCAGATCCATGTACTGGAGCGGGAGGTGCGGGCCTTGCAAGACCAGGTCGAGGACCTCGAAAGTCAAGATCAGAAGTCAAATCTTCAGATTGTCGGGCTCCCAGAGGGTGAAGGAGGTGGGTAGCCAGTCAGCTTCTTTGAAAACTGGCTGCCGCAGTTCCTGGGCCTTCAAATCAAGTCCAGCCAACTGCAGATTGAAAACGCCTAGCGGATCGCAGTGCAATACACCACTGGGCTGGTACAGCACCCCTGCCCAGTCCTAGTGCACTTCCACTCATACAAGGACAAGCAAAAAGTGATAGAAGCCTCTAGATTACTGGGAAAAATACCCGCAGGCACTGCTACACAAGGGGTCAAAAATCATGTTTTTCCAGGATTTCTTGGCAGCTTTAATTCGAAAGAGGAAGTCCTTCAATGAAGTTAAAAAGAGGCTGAGGAAGCTGGGCATCCAGTATTCCATGAGGTACCACACAGTGCCCCGTTTCAGCCACGAAGACTCAGTTTATACGTTTGACTCAGCGGACAAAGCAAGAACTCTGTAGACACTTTAAAATAGACTGACTGGTCCAAAGAATATGGTTAATATTCATCCCCATTCCTTCTTTCTCTGTATTTTCCCCTTCTCCCCCCCTTTTTTTTCTTTCTCTTTTCCTAATAATTTTTTTGAAAAATCTTGGAAAATGTTGTTCCTGTTATATTTGTATAACTGGATTTGATCATGGGAATTGTTGTGGATGTCCTTTGCTGTCTCCCTTTTTTTGTTCTCTTTCTCTTTTGGTCACAAGTGGGGTGACATAGAACCAGGGATGGGCGGAGTGCTTAGCCTGACTTGGTCTTTTTTTTGTTGACTTAAGGATCATCTCATTGTTTAGTTTTATTTTGCTTAAGGCTGGAGCATAGTCCGGGCCTGAAGGAGCTGTGCAAGAGGGGATGGGCAGGGTGGGGAGTCTCCCATTCAAGGTTTCATAGTTGGTTTTCTTTGTAGTTTTTTGGTAGCAATAGTTGTTTGTAGTAATGATAGATTAGTTTTTGTATACATAATTCGTCAACTCTATGAGTCTTTATTTACTTGTGCTCAGCACATTGTAAGCAGGGTTCTCCTTCCCAGGGTTCAAGGGTTTCTGAAAGGGAATATGCCTAAGTGGTTAAATAGTGCACCTGGAACATCAATGGAAGTCATTCACCTGTTAAAAGGAAAAAAGTGTTTTCTAGCCTGAAGAGGGAAAGGGTTGACATCACTCTGCTGCAGGAAACCCATTTGATGATTGGGAACACCTGAAGCTACAACAGCGAGGTTATGACAGGGTATTGTTTTCATCCTTTACTACTAAAAGCAGGGATGTGGCTATACTTATCCAGAAAAATCTTGTGCTCACAATATTAGAGCAGGTGAAAGATTAGCAGGGGCGGTTTGTGATATTTAAGGCCCTGATACATGGGGAGGAATATGACATTTTAAATGTCTACTGTCCTCCAACGCATCGCCTCAAATTATTGGTTGGTGCCTTTTCTAAATTGAGTGCCTTTTGGATTTGACTGTGGACAGGATGCCTAGTGGGCCTCCAATTACTTCTACTGCAGGCCAAGCAGGTGGTTGACTTATGCGAGGAGTTGGGGCTGTGGACATTTGGGAGATGTCTTCATCCTACTGGCAGGGACTTCACCTTTTTTTTCAAACCCACATAAATGTCATATGAGGATTGATCTTTTTTCCGGCTCTCTCGACCCTTCTGGATTTGAATATGGGTTGTAAAATTGGGAACATAGCCACCTCTGATCACGCGGTGGTATATTTGGAGGTTAAGGCCAAGAGTGAGGGGCTAGGTTTGCGGCATTGACATCTGGATCCTTTTGTCCTTAATGATTCCAAATTTGTGGAATACGTTTTGAAGGGGTTTCAAGAGTTCTTGACTATCAACTTAGGCATGGCTAGTAGTCCGTCTATGCTATGGGAAACTGCTAACTGCTAGGGGATTAGCTATTTCCTATTCGGCTAGCCGGAAATGACAGAAGGAGGAACAGCAGCATCTACTTGAGGCGTGGTTGAAAGCCGCCGAGGCGGCACATTTTGTGCGGCCTTCGGTAACTCAGCTACAGTGGATCACTGCCCTCCGGGCTGGCTTGAATTCAATACTTACACAAACTGCTTTTGCTAGACAAAGGCTGTTTGAGCATGGGGATAGGCCAGGGAAGTATTTAGCGTATCTGACTAGGAAAAAGTGTGCTCCCCAATCCATTACTGCAGTTAGAGACAGCGCCGGGGTTCTTACATATGATGAGCAGTAAATGAGAGGAGGGTGGGGATGGGGAGAAAGTAGCATAGAGTACAATAGTTGAGTGGGGGAGGGGATGAAGGTGATAGGAAGGGGGGGAGGGGGGTTGGAGTGGATAGGTGGAAAAGAAGGTAGGCAGGATGACAAGTCATGGGTACAGTTCTGAGCTGGAAGTTTGGAACTGGGGTGAGGTGGGGGAAGGGGAAATGAAGAAACTGTTGAAGTCCATATTGATGCCCTGGGGTTGAAATGTTCCGAGGCGAAAGATGAGGCGTTCTTCCTCCAGGCGTCTGGTGGTGAGGGAGCAGCGGTGAAGGAGGCCCAGGATCTCCATGTCCTCAGCAAAGTGGGAGGGGGAGTTGAAATGTTGGGCCACGGGGCAGTGTGGTTGGTTGGTGCGGTGTCCCAGAGGTGTTCCCTAAAGTGCTCTGCTAGGAGGCGTCCAGTCTCCCCAATGTAGAGGAGACTGCATCGGGAGCAATGGATACAATAAATGATATTGGTGGGTGTGCAGGTAAAACTTTGATGGATGTGGAAGGCTCTTTTAGGGCCTTGGATGGAGGTGAGGGAGGAGGTGTGGGCGCAGGTTTTGCAATTCCTGCGGTGGCAGAGGAAGGTGCCAGAATGGGAGTGTGGGTTGTAGGGGGGCGTGGACCTGACCAGGTAGTCATGGAAGGAATGGTCTTTGCGGAAGACAGAAAAGGGTGGGGAGGGAAATATATCCCTGGTGGTGGGGTCCGTTTGGAGGTGGCGGAAATGTTGGCGGATGATTTGGTTTATGCGAAGGTTGGTAGGGTGGAAGGTGAGCACCAGGGGTGTTCCGCCCTTGTTACGGTTGGAGAGGTGGGGTCTGAGGGCGGTGGTGCGGGACGTGGACGAGATGTGTTGGAGGGCATCTTTAACCACGTGGGAAGGGAAATTGCAGTCTCTAAAGAAGGAGGCCATCTGGTGTGTTCTGTGGTGGAACTGGTCCTCCTGGGAGCAGATACAGCAGAGGCGGAGGAGTTGAGAATACGGGATGGCATTTTTGCAGGAGGTAGGGTGGGAAGAGGTGTAATCCAGGTGGCTGTGGGAATCGGTGGGTTTGTAAAAAATGTCGGTGTCAAGTTGGTCATCATTAATGGAGATGGAGAGGTCCAGGAAGGGGAGGGAGGTGTCAGAGATGGTCCAAGTAAATTTAAGGTCAGGGTGGAATGTGTTGGTGAAGTTGATGAATTGCTCAATCTCCTTGCGGGAGCACAAGGTGGCGCCAATTCAGTCATCAATGTAGCGGAGAAAGAGGTGGGGGGTGATGCCGGTGTAATTATAGAAGATGGACTGTTCTACGTAGCCAACAAAGAGACAGGCATAGCTGGGGCCCATATGGGTGCCCATGGCTACCCCTTTGGTCTGGAGGAAGTGGGAGGATTCAAAGGAGAAATTGTTAAGGGTGAGGACCAGTTCGGCCAAATGAATGAGAGTGTCGGTGGAAGGGTACTGTTGGGGATGTTGGGAGAGGAAGAAACGGAGGGCTTGGAGGCCCTGGTCAAGGCGGATGGTGGTGTAGAGGGATTGGATATCCATGGTGAAGATGAGGCGTTAGGGGCTGGGGAAATGGAAGTCTTGGAGGAGGTGGAGGGCATGGGTGGTGTCTCGAACATATGTGGGGAGTTCCTGGACTAGGGGAGATAGGGCAGTGTCGAGGTAGGTAGAAATTAGTTCAGTGGGGCAGGAGCATGCTGAGACAATGGGTCGGCCAAGGTGGTCAGGCTTGTGGATCTTGGGAAGGAGGTAGAACTGGGCAGTGCGGGGTTCCCGGACTATGAAGTTGGAAGCTGTGGGTGGAATATCTCCTGAGGTGATGAGGTTCTGTATGGTCTGGGAGATGATGGTTTGGTGATGGGGTGTGGGGTCATGGTCGAGGGGGCAGTAGGAAGAGGTATCCTCGAGTTGGCGTTTGGCATCAGCGGTGTAGAGGTCAGTGCACTAGACTACCACTGCGACCCCTTTATCTGCTGGCTTGATGGTGAGATTGGGATTGGAGCAGAGGGATTGGAGGGCTGCGTGTTGTGAGGGTGAGAGGTTGTAGTGGGGGAGGGGGTAGACAGGTTGAGGCGGTTAATGTCCGGGCAGCAGTTTGAAATGAAGAGGTCAAGGGCGGGTAATAGGCCAGCACGGGGTGTCCAGGTGGATGGAGTGAGTTGGAGGTGGGCGAAGGAGTCCTCGGAAGGTGGGCGGGAGTCCTGATTGTGAAAGTAAGCTCGGAGGCGGAGACAGCGGAAGAAGTGTTCACCGTCACAGTGTGTATTAAATTCATTGATGCGTGGACGGAGGGGGATGAAGGTGAGTCCTTTGCTGAGGACTGATCGTTCATCCTCAGTGAGGGGAAGGTCTGGGGGAATGGTGAAAACCTGGCAGGGCTGAGAGCTGGGATCTGGTATGGGTGTGGAGCTGGGAGTGGAGGCAGAGCCGGTAACTGGAGTGGGTGTGGTGGTGGGGGGAATGAGGGTGGAGTCATGAGCAGGGGTGGTGTTCCCCTCAGGGTTCTGGGGGGTGGGGATTTGACAGTGGGATCTGTGGGGGGCATGTCAGAATGTAGGTGAGTGGCGTTGGTGGGGGTGGAAGTGGTGGCAAACATGGCAGTAGGGGGGCAGAAGTCACTGAGCGTGTGGCATCAGTGATCATGTGAGGGGCGGAAGTGATGTCACATGTGGTGCGTGAGGAATTGTGAGGGGTGGAAGTGGCTGTGGAAGTGGCCGTGATGGGGGCGGAAGTGACATCATCAATCAGCATGGGGATGGTGGCTGCACGAGCCACATAGCTAATGGCGTCTGAGCAGTTCCAGAGGCCAGGGGATTCTACTGGAATGTTTGAGGAGCGCTGGTTATGGAGGTGGGTAGATAAAAGTTTGTTGTACTTACAGTTTTTGATGTTTGAGATGGAGTTAAAATACTGTTTGTTGAGAGTATGAATTTTCCTGAGGATGTGTCCTTTGCAATAATGCTCCTTGGATGCTGCCTGAACTGCTGTGCTTTTCCAGCACCATTCTAATCTAGACTCTGGTTTCCAACATCTGCAGTAATTGTTTTTACCTTCTTACATATGATACCAAAAGGATTAATGAAGCTTTTCGCAGTTTTTACTCTGAATTGTATCGGTCTGAAAGTTGCGAGGACAGGTGGGCTAAAATGGAAGCCTTTTTTTAAGAACCTGGACCTCCCACGGGTAACCTTCGAACAGGCCTCTCTCCTTAATACCCCCTTGACAGTTCAGGAAATGCAGGAGGCAACTGCAGAGTGGGAAAGCACCTGGCCCTGATGGTCTCCCACGTGAGTTTTATAAGGAGTTTATAGGCATTCTGTTGGAGATGTACATCACTCCTATATGCATGAATGCTTACCACCATCTTTGAGAGAAGCTAATATTTCCCTCATTCTTAAGAAGGGAAAGGTTCCTGAGGATTGTACCTCATACAGGCCGTCTCTGTTAGATTCAGATTTCAAGGTTCTGTCTAAGATCTTGGTGCTGAGATTGAAGAAGGTGTTGCCCCATATTATTAAAGGGGACAAGACATGTTTTATAAGAGGCCGAAGGTCTTCCAATAATGTTTGAAGGTTGCTGAATATGGTCCAAGTTTGTCAGCAATGATCGATTCAGGGGATGGTGATATCATTAGATGCAGTGAAAGCAGTTGACCGGGCGGAATGGCTGTATCTTTTTTATGTCTTAAGAGAGGTTTGGGTTGGGTGGAGTCTTTGCTAGGTATGTGGAGGTTTTATACCATCACCCTCTGGCCACGGTCATCTCCAACGGGGTGAAGTCTGAGAACTTTAGGATTGGTAGGGGTAGTCGTCAAGGCTGCTCCCTATCACCGTTGTTGTTTACATTGGTGATAGAGCTGCTGGTAGAGGCCATTGGTCAGAACGCCAACATAAGCGCTCCAGAAGTGGGATCGAGGATACACAAGATTACACTGTATGCAGATGATGTCCTTTTTTTATTGAACCCGATGACCTCCGTACCCCATCAGATACAATGTATCAATTCATTTGGGACTGTTTCATGATATAAGATCAACTTTGCAAAATTGGAGGCTATGCCTTTGGGGAACCGTAAGGAAGTGCCAGAAGTTGAAGGTGGCCCTAAGTTCCCTTTTAAGAGGTCACGGATAGGGTTCCGATACCTCGGCATTTTTATTGTCCCCAAGTTTGATCGGTTATTTCGGTCTAACTTTGCTCACTTGCTCGACAATATTAGGCGAGAACTCCAGAGATGAGAGGCTCTTCCAATTTCATGGTTGGGCTGAATAGCTCTCATTAAGAAGAATGTCCTCTTCATCTACTTTATCCCATGCATATGCTCCCCGTAATGTTTCCCAGGTCAACGCTGCAGAAACGTATGGGATGGTTTAGTTCCTTTGTCTGGCATCGTGGGCGGCCCCTCATCAAACTTACTAAATTGCAGTTGCCTCAAGGACAGGGAGGAGTTGATTTCCCAGACATCAGGAGATGTCAATGGAGTTCCCTGCTGTCCTTTGTCTGTGATTGTGTAGGTAACGATCCGGGCTCAATATAGCTGGATATTGAGGCCTCCCAGGCAAAGTGCCCTCTTATTAACCTGTTGTTCATGGATAAGATGAGGATAGTTATGGACCACTGCCAAAACCCCATTGTTACTGGTACGGTTAAGGCACGGAGGGCGATATGTCAGAGTGAAGGTTGTTTATCCAAGACTCGCCACTTACACCTATAGTTGGAATGCCAGGGTTCCGACCAGAGATGATGGACTCAGGGTTCAAACTATGGGCAGCAAGAGGAGTTTCTGGTTTGGGAGACCTGTTTGAGGAGGAGGTTTTGATGTCTTTTGAGCAACTGAGCCGCAAATACAGGCTGACCAGCAGAGACCTTTTCCGTTTTTTTCAGGTTAGGGATTTCATCCAGAAGAAGACTACCCTTCTCACTAAGCCCTATAAGCCCAATACAGAGAGGTTGTTGCTACGTTCCACAAGCACCCTTTCGGTTAGTGCCCTCTATCGCCTGCTTGGTGGCAGGGCCTGGCAGGATATTAACCAGTTATGTGAGGTCTGGGAGCAAGAGCTAGGAGTGGAGATCTATTCTGAAACGTGGGAGGACACATGGGGGAATGTGCAAAAGATCTCAATCTGTAATAGGACATGAGCTACGCGGTTAAAAGGTCTGCACAGGTTCATCTGGCACTGGACTGTCTGGCGAAGTTTTAAAAAGGGACATCTTCATGTGTGCCAAATGTAAAATAAGTGTTGGTACTCTTACCCATTGCTTCTGGACATGCTACAGGCTCTGTGTTTATTGGAGCGCTGCGGCGGGAGAGATAGGGAGTGTATTGAGGACCGAAATTAAAGTAGACCTGATATCTCTCCTCCTAGGTCTACCAAATTTATCATCTTTAGACGGGCATGGAAAGAAACTATTTAATATTCTTACTTACTGTGCATGGAAGAATATTCTGATGAATTGGGTGTCTAGGAACCCGCCGGGCTTGCTGGGATGGCAGAAGTTAATTATGGAGCACATTCCCTTGGACGTTTTCACAAAAATAGTGTACCACACAACAGACCATTTTTATAAGACATGGCAGCCCTACTTGAGTTATTTGGATATACATTTGTCAGCTATCTTAACCCAAGGCGTTTGTTTAACCAGGATGGTTAGGTTTGTTGAGCCCTGGAGGGAGGACTCCTGAGTTAATATGGGTATATACGCAACACTCCCATGCCTTGTTTGGAAGCTTTGCAACAAGCATAGCTATTTTGTGTTTTTGTGTGTTCTTTTGTTTTTTCTTTTTTTGTTTTATTAGTCACTTACTTATTTATTGGTGTTGTTTTGCACAGTGTTAGGTATTCTTTTGTATTATAGGATAGGTTAGTAATTAGTAGACAATAGTTGTATTGCAATTTGCATTTTATTTGTTATACTGGTATTTGTTATTTGTTATATTTTCAAAAACTTTATATTTTTGTAAATTCAAAAAAATTTATTTTTTCTTTGCTAAAATATATATTTACAAAAAATGTTGCCCCTCACGTACTTTTTAAATCATCTCTACTCACCTTAAAGTTGTGCCCCACTATAGAGAAAACACATCTGCCATTCATCTTATCTAAACCCCTCAAGATTTTAAAAACTTCTATAACGTCACCTCTCAACCACCTATGCTCCAGTGAAAAAATTGCCAGTCTATCCAGCTTCTCCCAATAAGTCAAACCTTCTATTCCTGGCAACATCCTAGTAAATCTTTTCCAAACCCTCCTCAACCCTCTTCATCCTTTCTCTTTACAGGGCGACCAGAACTGGGCACATCAGAGAGATGGAACAACCGATTGGACAGCAGTTCTGGGAAAGGTGCTGATGTAACAGAGTTGTTGTTATGGGTGACTTCAACTTCCCCAGTATTGATTGGAACCTCCTTAGTGCAGATGGTCTGGATAAAGCTGATTTTGTCAGGTGTGTCCAGGAGGGATTCCTGACAAAATATGTAGACAGGCCGACTGGGGGGGGGAGGCCATATTGGATTTGGTGCTCAGCAACGAGCCAGGTCAGGTGTCAGATCTCTCAGTGGGAGAGCATTTCGGTGACAGTGACCACAACTGCCTCACTTTTACCATAGCCACAGAGAAGGATAGGAGCAGATGGTATGGGAAGGCGTTTAATTGGAGAAGGGGAAATTACACTGCTATTACACAGGAGCTGTGGAGTATAAATTCTACGGTAAAGGCACAACAGAAATGTGGAGGCTGTTTAAGGAGCACTTGTTGAGAGTGTTGGTTAACTTTGTCCCACTGAGACAGACAAGGAATGGTAAAGTGAAGGGGCCTTGGATGACAAGAGCAGAGGAGTTTCTTGACAAAAAGAAGAAGGTATCTTACTAATGGTTGAGGAAGCAAAGATCTGGGAAAGAACTCAAAAATGGACTGAGGAGAACTAGGAGGGGACACAAAAAAGCGTTAGTGGGAAGGATTAGGGAAAACCCAAAAGCGTTCTACACGTACATGAGGAATAAGAGAATGATCAGAGAGAGGGGAGGGCGATCAGGTATAGTGCAGGGAACTTGTGCCTGGAGTCTGAAGAGGTAGGGGAGGCCCTAAATGAGATTTTTGCTTCAGTAATCACTAGAAAGAGAGACCTTGTTGATAGTGAGAACACCGTGGACCAGGTTAGTAGGCTTGAACAGATTGATATCAAGAAAGTGGATGTGCTGGAAATTCTGGGAAGCATCAAGATAGATAAGTCCCCAGGTTCAGACCAGATATATCCAAGGTTACTACGGGAAGCAAGGAATGAGATTGCTGCGCCTCTGGCAATGAGCTTTGCATCCTCACTCTCCACAGGAGTAGTACTGAATGATTGGAGGGAATAGGGAAATCCCTGGGAATGACAGACTAGTCACTCTTAAGTGTGTGGTAAGCAAGGCACTAGAAAGGATTCTGAGAGATAGGATTTGACTATTTGGAAAAACATCGTTTGATTAAAGAAAGTCAGCGTGGCTTTTTTGAGGGGCAGGTCATGCCTCAAAAGCCTTATTGAATTCTTTGAGGATGTGATGAGACAATTTGACGAAGGTCGAACAGTGGATGTGGTGTATATGGATTTCAGTAAGACATTCAATCAGGTTCCCCATGGTAGGCTCATTCAGAAAGTTAGGAGGTACGGGATACAGGAACATTTGGCTGTCTGGATACAGAATCAGCTGGCCAAAAGAAGACAGTGAGTGGGAGTGGATGGAAAGTATTCCACCTGGAGGTCAGTGACCAGTGGTGTCCCGCAGGGATCTGTTCTTGGGTTTCTGATCTTCACAGTTTTTATAAATTATTTGGATGAATAAGTAGAAGGGTGGGTTAGTAAGTTTGCCAATGACACAAATGTCGGTGGTGTTGTAGATAGTGTCGAGGGTTGTTGCAGGCTACAACAAGACATTGACAGGTCGCAGAGCTGGGCTGAGAAGTGGCAGATGGAGTTCAACCTGGATAAATGCAAAGTCATTCATTTTGGAAGGTCGAATTTGATTGCTGAATTACAGGGTTAAAGACAGAGCTCTTGTCAGTGTGGAGGAACAACAGGATCTTGGGGTCCATGTAAATAGATCCCTCAAAATTGCCACCAAAGTTGATCGGGTTGTTAAGAAGGCGTGTGGTGTGTTGGCTTTCATTAACATGGGGATTGAGTTTGAGAGCCGTGAGGTTTTGCTGCAGCTCTAAAAAACGCTGGTTTGACCACACTTGGCATATTGCGTCCAGTTCTGGCTGCCACATTATAGGAAGGATATAGATGCTTTAGAGATGGTGCAGAGGGAATTTAGCAGGATGCTGCCTAGATTGGAGGGCTTGTCTTGTGAAGAGAGGTTGAGTGAGCTAGGGCTTTTCACACTATAAAAAAGAAGGAAGAAAGATGACGATAGAGGTGTACAAGGTAATGAGAGGCATAGATAGCATAGATTGCCAGAGACTTTTCCCCAGGGCAGGGATGGCTGTCACAAGGAGTCATAATTTGAAGGTGATTGGAGGAAAGTATAGGGGAGATGTCAGAGGGTGGTTCTTTTCACAGAGACTGGTGGATGTATGGAATCACTGCCAGTAATGGTAGTAGTGTCAGATACATTAGGGGCATTTAAGTGACTGCTGGACAAGCACATGCAGTAAATTGAGGGGTGCATAGATTAGGTTGATCTTAGATTAAGATAAATGCTCTGCACAACGTCGTGGGCCAAAGGGCATGTACTGTGCTGGACCGTTCTATGTTCCCAGAAGAAGCCTCAGCTATGTCCTGTACAACTTCAACATGACCTCCCACTCCCACACTCAAAGGTCTGAGCAATAAAGGCAAGTGTGCTAAATGTCTCTTAACCCCCTGTTAACATGTGATGCAAACTTCAAAGAATAACATACCCGAACCCTGAGGTCTCTGTTCTACAACACTATCAAGGCCCTAATTTTAATTGTATAAGTCCTGCCCTTGTTTATCTTTGCAACATGCAATATCTCATATTTATCCAAATTAAACTCCATCTACCACTCCTCAGCCCATTGACCCAATTGATCAATATCTCTATAATCTCAGATAAGCTTCTTCACTGTCCCCTCTACCACCAAGTTTGATGTCATTCACAAACTTACCGACCATACAATAAGTCCAGCAGTCTATATGGCAAACACACTGCATGTGCATCAATCAAGTGGCCACATCTCAAAGCTAAAAGGGAGTAGTCTTCAGTCAAGTCAAGGAGAGCTGCCATGAGTCAAGGGTGTTCTGGTGCACTCAGTAAATGACAGCATCTGCTAACATTGGTCAGGGTCAGAAGGACGTCCATCACACTATAGTATTCAGCTTCAGATAGGGTTGGTCCTATAGGTCCAATTCAAGCAGTCAGAGGATTCGTGGGTGGTAGGTTTGGGAGCTGCATGGAGTGCAGTTGAGGTCGGTTCAGTCATATCATGGTTGTCTCGGAGAAAGTGAGGACTGCAGATGCTGGAGCTCAGAGTCAAAAAGTGTGGTGCTGGAAAGCACAACAGGTCAGGCAGCATCTGAGGAGCAGGAAGGTCAACGTTTCGAACATAAACTCTTCATCAGGAATGTGGAGGCCCAAGGGGGCTGACAGATAAATGGGAATGGGGTGGGGCTGGGGGAAGGTAGTTGGGAATGCAATAAGTAGATGAAGGTGGAGGGTGATGGTGGTAGACTGGAGTGGGAAGGAAGATGGATAGGTAGGACAGTTCAAGAGGGCGGTGCCGAGTTGGAGGGTTGGACCTGGGATAACTTCGGGGGAGGGGAGATGAGGAAACTTTTGAAATCAACATTGCTGCTGTGTGGTTGGAGGGTCCCAAGGCAGAAGATGAGGCATCCTTCCTCCAGGCTTCGGGTGGCTAGAATTTGGCAGTGGAAGAGGCCCAGGACTTGCATGTCCTTGGCAGAGTGCGAGGGGGAGTTGAAGTGTTCGGCCGCAGAGCGGTGAGGTTGTTTAGTGCATGTGTCCCAGACATGTTCCTGAAACATTCCGTAAGTTGCTGTCCTGTCTCCCCAATGTAGAGGAGACCACATCGAGAGCAACGGACACAGTAGATGATGTGTGTGGAGGTGCAGGAAAATGTCTGTCAATGTAGAAGAATCCTTTGGAGCCTCGGATGGAGGTTATGGGGGAGGGTTTACACCTCTTGCTGTGGCAATGGATGGTTCCGGAAGTGGAGGGTGGGTTAGTGGGGGGCATGGACCAAACAAGGGAGTCATGGAGGGAATGGTCTCTGCGGAAAGCAGAAAGAGGTGGGGAGGAAAATATACCGCATGGTGGCCCTAACTTTAGTGGTCATGAAGTGCTTTGAAAGTCTGGTCATGGCATTAATTAACTCCAGCCTCCCCACTACTCTGGACCCACTCCAATTTCTGGATTAGTGGTGCTGGAAGAGCACAGCAGTTCAGACAGCATCCAAGGAGCTTCGAAATCGACGTTTCAGGCAAAAGCCCTTCATCAGGAATAAAGGCAGTGAACCTGAAGCGTGGAGAGATAAGCTAGAGGAAGGTGGGGGTGGGGAGAAAGTAACATAGAATACAATGGGTGAGTGGGGGAGAGGATGAAGGTGATAGGTCAGGGAGGAGAGGGTGGAGTGGATAGGTGGAAAAGGAGATAGGCAGGTAGGACAAGTCCAGACAAATCATGGGGACAGTGCTGAGCTGGAAGTTTAGAACTAGGAGGGGGAAGGGGAAATGAGGAAACTGTTGAAGTCCACATTGATGTCCTGGGGTTGAAGTGATCCGAGGGGGAAGATGAGGTGTTCTTCCTCCAGGCGTCTGGTGGTGAGGGAGGGCGGTGAAGGAGGCCCAGGACCTCCATGTCCTCAGCAGAGTGGGAGGGGGAGTTGAAATGTTGGGCCACGGGGTGGTGTGGTTGATTGGTGCGGGTATCCTGGAGATGTTCCCTAAAGCGCTCTGCTAGGAGGCGCCCAGTCTCCCCAATGTAGAGGAGACCACAAGGCCACAAGGTCCGCAATTTCCCCTCCCACATGGTCAACAATGCCCTCCAGCGCATTTCCTCCACTTCCCTCAATTCCACCTTTGAACCTCACCCCTCCAATCGCAACAAGGACAGAACCCACCCCACCCCCAACCCCAGTCCTCACCTTTTCACCCTACCAACCTCCAGATACAATGCATCATTCTCTGCCACCTACAATCAGACGCCACCACCAGAGATATATTTCCTTCCCCACCCCTACCAGCATTCTGCAGAGATCATTCCCTCTGCAACTCCCTTGCTCAGTGCATGCCTCCCACCAACACACCCTCCCCTCCCGGCACCTTCCATTGCTGCCTCATGGGGTTTAAAACCTGTGCCCACACCTTCCCTCTCACCTCCCTCCAAGGCACTAAAGGATCCTTCCGCATCCGACAGAGATCTCCCTGCATCTCCATACACATCACCATTGGTCTCCTCTACATTGAGGAGACAGGACGCCAACTTGCAGAATGTTTCAGAGAACATCTCTGGGACACACGCACCAAATAACCCCACTGCCCTGTGGTCGTACACTTCAACTCCCCCTCCCACTTCACCAACAACATGAAAATCCTGGGCCTCGTCCACCACCTAATTTTGGTATTTGACGCCTGGAGGAAGAAGGCCTCATCTTCTGCCTTGGGACCCTCCAACCACAAGTGATCAATGTGGATTTCACCAGTTTCCTCATCTCTCCTCCCCTGACCTTATCCCAGATGGTCCCAAGGTGTTGAGGCATTCTCCCTCCAGTCGTCAGGTGGCTAGGATTTGGCAGTGGAGGAGGCCCAGGACTTGTATGTCCTCGGCAGAGTTGGAGGGGGTTTGAAGTGATCAGCCACAGGGTGGTGGGGTGGTTTAATGTGTGCATCTCAAAGACGTTCCCTGAAATGTTCCGCGGGTTCACGTCCTATCTCCCCAATGCAGAGGAGACCACATCAAGAGCAATGGGCACAGTAGATGAGATAGGAGAAAGTGAAGACTGCAGATGTTGGAAATGAGAGTTGAGAATATGTTGCTGGAAAAGCACAGCAGGTCAGGCAACATCCGAGGACCAGGAGAATCGATGTTTCGAGTCTTCCTGATAAAGGGCTCTCGCCTGAAACGTCGATTCTCCTGCTCCTCAGTGCTGCCTGACCTACTGTGGTTCTCCAGCACCACACTCTTGACAGTAAATGAGGTGTTTGGATGTGCAGGAAAATCTCTGCCTGATGTGGAAGAATCCTTTGTGGCCTTGGGCAGAGGTAATACCTGTTTAAGGCAATTCAATAGTTCTTAATTTGTTATTCAGTTGAAATAAATTTAAAGCAATCTTAATTTTCTTGTGCACATGTTACACTGACTAACAGGATACTAATAAGCCCGATGACATACAAGGATATACAAAGGACCTAACCACGTTGCTGCTCCTTTGTTCAACACAAAGCACTGTTTACTTCAAGACAATTTTGCAACTCTACACTCTTGGTGAGAAATCTAAACTCAAAGAGTTTTTCAAATTTCATCATGCAAAAACTATTTTAGGAGCATTTAAAAAAAAATTGTTTAAATGTCAGAATTTCACTTTGTCTTTGCACATTTAAAGTGATAAAAACAGTACCCTTTCCAAATTATGTTTTACCATGAGTAACAATCAGGTTGAGGTAGCTTGGCAAATCAACATTCAGCACATTTCATTTCACTCACTTAATCTGCTGCTCATATATTTAAAAAAGAGAAATATGCGGCTCTGCGACAAAAGTCACCTTGCTGCTAAAGGAATTGCATTAACAGAGATTACAATTAACAAACATAAATGTGCTTGGGTTTTGATATTGTACTGTTATTTTAAAACCAAGTATTCACCTTGTTTATGCACCAACCAATTATTGATTATTATAACATGTTTGTATAATACCTGCAAAAATCTAAATCCAACTATTTCCAAAATATTAATATTTTCTTTAATCTATTGAGTTACTATGTTGCTTAAATATATTTGAATGGCTTCTTTTCCTTAAATTCAGAAGTTCATAAAGAATTGCTTTTGCAGATGTTATGTTGCGACAGAAATGTGTTTGCATCTTGCAAGCTGCAAACTCATTTCAGCTGTTACCGTTTCAACAAAGCTGAATGTTTTTCATATAATTCTCAAAACATCCTTCCCCATTTACAGCAATCCCAGCAACAGAAACAATTTGGTGCATGTTATGCTTTGAAAAGGAATTTGAAAAATACACTTGTGACAATTGATAACAACTCTGAGAGTCTCAGTCATAATTTACCAGTTCATCTTGCATTATGAATATTCAATATTTCCATTTACTGCCGGCATCTGGACATTTTTTTTTAAATCCAAGCAAATGAGGATTTCTGCTGCACTGAACCATTGCGCGATACGTTTTGTCACTTATTTGCTTTTGACTTACAGCAATTTTACTGTACCATCTGAGAACTCCAATCATTCACTATTTTTATTCTTGTCACACAGTAATCTGTTGATGTCTTCTAGTCATATATCAGCTTTATATCTTGAACTCTCAGCTCACATCACAAGTTGCAAAGTAACTACAAATGGTCTACTCAAACAGCAAGCAGTACATTTGGCTGACATTATTTACTAGCAGTTCAGGGCTTAGTATATATTGCCTGCTAATAAATTTAAACTCAGACATCAGTTTTCAAGCTTAGGAGCTAATCAGTTTTATGAAAATAATTGCTATAAATACAACTTGAAAGGGAGTTGGACTTCAGCAGGAAGGGAATAGAGCAGAGGTTATGATTCTGGATGAGGCCAAACCCTGATCAAATCAGCAATCCAGGGACAGAGATCAAACAGTGTGATTAAAATGCTCAGGGTAGAGCTTCACCAGAGATGGGAATCAGCTAAATACAAGTTGAAGTTGTTTCCAACTGTGTGATTTGTTGTGATGTCAAATGGTTACCATGGACCAATGTAGATTCCTTAATATCATAATCTAAGAATATTGCACACAGATGCACTTAATAAAGTGGACAGATTCTGTGATTCTTCAAGAGCATTTTCCTTGTCTTATCCTCAAAACAGATTCATATTAAGAGTTGTTATTCGTCACCATTAAGGTTAAATCCTTGTTGATGTACCGTCTTAGCCAATTGGTGCTGGTTGTAAAGTTAACTACCAGACAACTTATATCAGCAGCAGTAACAATACGGCATTAGTGGAGCCATATTTGAGATAGTCAGACACTGAGTACAAACTATTGTTGTATGTTAGCAAAGGAATACATTGAATAGAAGCTGTTCCTACATTAAATATCTTCAACTTTTATATGTTAGTTTATATAATTCCAAACAAATCATAAACAATAAGGAAGAGTAATTGTAATCGCTCTGGCAGAATGTTTCAGCTGGTAGTACTTGAATATTTAAATTCTTAACAGCTCTCCATCTTGCCGCTGATCACCTGATAAAGCTGTTATAATTCTTTAATGTCACCAACTGTTCTGATTTTTGAAACTCACGTGTCTAACTAAACATTACTGTAACCATGCCAACAGGATAGTATGACATGAAACCAGAGCATCACTCTTTTTTGCTTTTCTCCCCATATGACCCGTTTCTTTAGCTGTAAGTATCAAGATAATTTATTTTATTCAGAATATGAAGATGGTATAACATTGTTTCACAAAGAAAGGCAAAAAAAAATTTAAAATGTACTTGCTGCTTTTAAACAATGTGGAGCGGCCTAAAAGTGGGAAATACTTGCATGTAGGAGTGGAACAGCTTTTCCTGTGTGATTACATTTTCCTCAGATATCTACATACATGGTGAAACTTTATGGCAAGAAATTTCTGTCACCTCCCCAATCCCCTGCTCTTCCCCACTAGAACCTTCCAATCTCAAAGTTCAGGCACCATATCCAAAAGATATCCAGAGTGCCCTTCATTTTCTACAACTAGGAATCTGACCCAATTGCTGCTCATCACTTTGCCAACACCAAAGACGTCAGCCACCAGGCAAAATGTGATGCTATGCTTGAGTGATGCCTCCCCAGTGGTTCTCCAGAAAGCTGTCCAGAAAATAAGTCAGATTCTTCTCCTTAGGGATGGTAACAGGAGCCATCCTGACATTGAAGTTAGCCTGGACAAAGTAGACATGGAGGTCAGCTCTCATAGGTGGCTCAAGAGAATCTGACTCCAATGCAGCAAGGGGATAAGTGACCTGCTGCACTTCAACAGGATATGTGTTAATGTTTACTCAATGCCTTATGTTCCTAAGAGTATGAATTTGCATTATAAGGTGTCACTGCACAGGACAGTGACAGATGGGTGCCAGGAATCTCTGTCAAATGCTTCATGTAGAATCAATGTTTGTCACTTCATTGAAGCTCCCTTCAATAAACTACGTTAATATTGCCTCTAATATTGTGGAATTTTATTAACAAAATTGAATTATTAAAGCTAGTCTCTAATGGTGACCATGAAATAAATAATAATCAATTGTAGAAATCCATCTGGTTCAGTAATGTCCTTAAGGGAAGGAAACCTACAATCCTTACCTGATTTGGCCTTAGTATGTCTCCAGGCACACAGTAATGTAAGTGACTCCTCTTTGCCCTATAAACCAATCAGGACATTAGGGATGGATGTCAAATTCAGTCTTTGTTAGTTCCACACACATCCTGTGTAGAAAACAAAACACGGAGAAACACAAAGACAACTGAGGCCATTATTCAAGAACTTAATTCAGAGAGTTGGGATTAGGCGTCAATCAGCAGTCAACAGTGTCACTCCTTTGCATCTTCTGTCACAGATGAATGCCTTTGGAAACTGAGGTGTGAATAACATAAAAGCAGCCTCATGTAATCCTGTATGACTCCATACTGACACTCTCGCCAGAAAACTCAGCAGGAGGTTAATGGTGCAAAGGGAATAAATTAACTTAGAGTAATGGCAAATGAAGTATCTTAACATTTTAAAAGGAAAAAGCGAGCAAACCATTGACAGCAGGAATGCCTCCATACCATAACCGACTCATAGCTCTGATTGTCCACACACTATTAATGCAGTACTCACCCTCAGATCTAACCCCTATCAGATTGGCTTGGGCCTGTCAGCTTTATCTAACCACTGCCCTGTCTTCTTCAGCATCCTCATCAGCAGTATTAGTTTCCTCAGCATCTCCATCAGACTCTCCTTCTTCCACATCTGAGGCAACTCTCTTCTAAGTTCTCACCCTGACATTGAGTTACTCTGTGCAGATACAACAAGTAGTCACTAATATCGAGATTACTGGCTGCCAAGAAAGGGAGAGTTCCTTGAGCAATTCAGGCAATGGAAGTCCAACTTCAAAAGGCCAACTGTTTAATGATGGCTCTAATGATGTATGGGCAGCATTCTTGTAACTTTCAGTATCAGTCTGAAGGCTTCGCACTGGGGTCATTACCAATGACTTCTGAGGGCATCCACTAACCAGCCCTTGGAATATCAAATCGAATCAAATCAAATCAAGACATACAGGGACACAGATGTTCCAGGAAACTGCAAGATGTGCTGAATGGAAGTATCATAGTAACTCCCTGGATAGTAGGGACACGCACACTCACCAATTGTTGACTGTAGTCACAAATGAGTTGGAAATTAAGGGAGTGAAATCCTTTTATGGTCAGGAATCTGGCTGGATGCTGCCATTTAGTACTAAGCACCACCTGCATGTAGTTAAAAGCCCCTTGTGTTTGAGAGAACCCAGTGGATGGCTTCAAATCCAATGGCTCTAGAAGCTTGGTTCACTGGGACACATGGTGAACTGGGTAAATTGTATCACTTCTCTATAATGGGCAAAAGTTATCTCACAATTGCATTTGGGAGCAGCTGATTGGGAGATGTCACACAGGTTCCTCAAGTAAGATTTGATAGGAGCCAATGATGAAGAAATTCCATAGAATTGTGATCTTCAGCATTTTCGACATACTGCTTCCTCCCAAGCCACATGAGTGCAGACCTGACTGCAGTAAGTATCAGATGTAAGTGACAGTGTCCCCAATTGTGTAAAGACATCTCCAGCACTGCTTTTCATTCATCTGCAGGCAGCTGCAATGCTTTCAGTTCACCCTCTCTTGCTAACTGTGCTGAATAGCCTGGTTTCTTCTTCACTACTGCAGTCTCTTGAGTCTCATGTTCTGATTCTGTCCCTTCTTGTTTTCCTCATCCTTTTCCCCTCAGAATTTCTAATACAGCTACTGGGTTAAGTTGGCAAACATCTGGCATGGAAGTCTGATCTTGTGAAGAAATATCAGGAATGAAGTGTTTGATTACTATCTGTGATATTGACTAGTCAAACAAACATTTAGGCCGTTATCAGGCTGCTCATGTGTTGGGTACTAAACCTGCTCTGCAGCCATCTCTGTACAAAGAGGTGTATCTTCCATGACCCATGGCCAATTTTCCTCAGTCTTTTTCTGTTGCGTGCAAGATCTTTGTAACTTTGATCTTTATGTTACATTCCATGCACATGGCAATGAGATACAACTTTATAACTCTGGAATTTACAGCCTGCGTAATGATTTCATCCCCATGTTCTTAACTTTCAGGTACACATGCCTGTGAATGCTCTAGCATGGTTGCATGTGGACTAACCTACACCACCATCACCACAATCAACACCACCACCAACACCACCATCTCCATCACCATCACCATCACCAACACCATCACCAACACCTACACCATCACCTCCATCAACATCACCAACACCATCACCATCACCTCCATCACCATCATCAACACTATCACCACCACTAGCATCAATACCACAGTCACTATCTCCATCACCATCACAATCCCCACTTCCACCTCCATCACCATCACTACCACTGTGCAGGAATACATACAAACAGATCTGGGCCGTCTCATATTTGCAGTGAACATTCTCTGCAAGGCCTTCTTTTACAAACTAATTTAGAAGAGGTAGGTATTTAATATTCATTTGATTAATTTGCCCTCTGTCTTCCCCCTTTACACCACGCTTTTCTCCCCATGTCCATAGCTTGCCTTCTTTCCTTCTGTCACGCAGCAGTTTCATCCTGTGACTATTGGCCTTACCCCCACACTCCCATTTTCATCCAGATTTCCAATCCCAGCCTCACCCTTACACCATCCCTTATTTAGTTCACCTGTTCTTTCTCCCTCTTCAGCATACCATTCAATTCCCCCTCAATATGCAGCTTCCAACCTTCCTTGTCCCCTTTGTCCCTTTCACTATGATTCTCCGAGTTATGTCCCATTTTATTCCCTTTGTCCCCCAAGATCTTTCTAGTGCCCCTGATAATCAAACCCTTGAGCTTGATTTCCTACCGTTTCATTCTCTTTAACTCATTCTTATCAAAATGTTTTGTGTTGCATCTTCTTTTGTGTTGACCTGATCAGACTTGCTGGTGTCTCACTTGGGCAGGCTTGTCGACTCGGTCACAAATAACCCCTTACACTATAAGGCTTCAATGACCCCGCGAATGATTGTGTCGACCAACACGGTCAGGTTTCACCCCAACACTGTAAACATTTGACTGTCTGTGTGCAGTTTGCACATTCTCCCCCTGTCTGCGTGGGTTTCCTCCGGGTCCTCCGGTTTCCTCCCACAGTCCAATATGTGCAGGTCCAGTGAATGGGCCATGCTAAATTGCCCATAGTGTTAGCTGCATTAGTCAGAGGGAAATGGGTCTGGGTGGGCTACTCTTAGGAGAGTTGATGTGGACTTGTTGGGCCGAAGGGCCTGTTTCCATACTGCAAGGAGTCTAATCTAATCTAATCTAATCTAATCAAATCTAAATGGTTTAGTTGCTAAGCAGCTGAGTTTAGTGACAAAATCCGTATTCACTCAAGGTACAAGTCTACCTCATCAGATACATGTCTACCTCATCAGATACACATCCCATGGATATACATACATCCATATACAATGGGGTTTGTGAACATTTGTTTCCCCTTTTTACCTAACTAAATTGCAACTGTCAACGTAATTCCAGTGGGCTGGGGTGTTAATGATAATTCATGGCATGCTCACTAAGGCAAAAGACATTCCTAACAGTCAAGGTTGAGCAAGTTTACCCTCCTAAAATGTTCTGAGGATTTAATCCTGAAACCTTAACCCGCTGTTGGGAAAGAGGATTTTTACTTCCCACATTCACCTGTCCCTCCAAAGTTTCAGGTGGGATGGAAGACTTTACCTATCATGTTGCATTCTCAAATTATTCTAGTGAGAACTAATCTCTGATTATTGGTTTTTGGCAAAGAGTTGTAACAGCTCTTTCATATTGGCCTTATATAAACCAGCCTGAAAATACTCACTCTGACTACATAACAAACAAGATCCATACATAAAACAGAATAGCCAGCAAGATCAATATAACATTTAAAGTTAGATTATTTTAAAGATTCAACGGTGAATAATCTATTGATAACCTGGGCAACAACACTCAAGGAAGAGATATGAATATCAAAACATTGATATGGTTCCTGGGATTCCTTGAAATAAAAATGGACCCATTCAGTTTGCATAAATCAGCAGCTCTGAGGAAATAGGGAACTCTGTATTTATAGCCAAGATGAATAAAGTTATGTTTAGCTAACACGCGGGTCAAAAGTTGTCTGGTCATGATGTAAAGCAAATGTATAAATGTTTCCTTTCAGAAATGAAAATTTGCTAGGAATATTAAACTGATAAAATCTCAATCAAAGCATGGATTAGAACTAATGTCAAGTGAAACTTCACTCATTGTAATGCTGAGGATCCCAAACATTTCCTAAAGAGTAGCGTTGTGGTATCATGGGGAAATGTCCTTCCAGTATGTGGAGAAAAGCCAGGCTAGGATGCGAATTGCAGGGGTAACCCACTCATTGTGTCAACAGTAATCAATCAATTACAAGTTTTCAGGAATGGTTTTCAGAATGAAACTTGCCTCAGCACAATGGTTACTCTATTTACCACCCAAAAGAAGAATGATATTCCCTATTCTGTAAGCTTTAGCTTTAACAACAAGCAAAGATCATCAGCCAAAAACTTGTATCCAAAACTCGATATTATTGAATTTCACTTGATATTGAATAACAAACCAGAACAAAATGAGGAAGAGTGAACTGCTGGCAAATATTGTCCCAAAAATAACATTTTATTTTCTCCCACTGAAGGAGGACTTCATCAGCTGTTACCTAGCTACTCTACTGACTATAAGATAACAAGAGTGTGTCCCATTTTCTTTCCATACATATCTGGGCTTTCTTGTAAAGGAATATAGATTTTAAAGTCCTTACGGTGTCCTTGAAGAGTAAGGATTTAACCTGAGACCATGGTTCTTTGGTTGATATACTGAATAACCAGTATTAACAGTTTTTTGAGAATCCTTTTTAATTATCATTATCACTGGACATTTTTTTCCTTCTTGAAAGGCAAAGAGAGCTTTATTGAAATGACATCAGTCCTGCAGTCAAGAATTAATTTCCTCTGCACCTTCCAAAAGGAAGCTTCTTGAAATACAAGTCTAGTTGTGTATTTTGCTGTCTGATTTTCTTCTCTCCAAGCTTGTGGGCTTTTCAGAGAGATATAAATCACATAGAGGCCTAGAGCTGGTTGATTGGATACATTATCCTTGGATAAAAATGTTATTTTCAGTTTAGATTTGTTCAATTTATTCCATGTTGGTTTCTTAAAGCTTGGCTAACCTGTGTGACCTGACGAATTCTGTGGCCATTTTAAATCAGTGGTTTTGTCTCTTTTTAAATCAATAATTTCAGTCCAGAAAGTCCCAGGTAATAAAGTCAGATGATGGAATTCAAAAATCAAAATATATTTTATCACCATCATGCTACCTTTTAAAAGTAGACTCAAATTTTGAATATATTTAAATTTGGGCCTCAGAAACAAGGAGTGTCTCACTGCACCACTGCTATCAAAAAGATGAGGTGGAGGAAATGTCAACAGACACATTTAGTCTACTTCTTGTCAGTATTCTATGGTGGCCATGCTTTTCTGTGAACATCAAGGCTGTGATCCCTGACAGTTGATATAGACAAAGGGGGAATGGAGGTGAATTTAATTATGATTGCTTTTCCTGCCTTAAACTGAATCAGCAAGGTATTGCAGTCAAGTGACCACAGACCCAAAATTGGACATTCTAAATTGACCCAAAGCTGGAGAAATCAGGCCTGACAGAAAATTGGCAAAACTAAATTAAATAGCAGCCGACAGCTATCGGCTACAGAGAACAGTGGAAACCATGATCAAAGAAGTGAGAAAGGTTCAAGGAGAACCAGTTATAACCAGCCTGAGAGCTGTGTATTGGAGAAGTGTCGAACAGATGTTCTGGCATCTTGATTGCCTGAGTATGTGCACTCCTGGCATAGTATCAGTGAAGGGTGTAGGCATGACCCTATTAGATTATTTGAACCCAGCTCATGATTCCATTGATCAAAGACCACAGAACATTCTGGAAGACCCAGTGCAAAGGGCATAAAACACACACAACTAGAAGTCAGATCTTCAAGGAAGTCTCAGTGAAGATTCAATGAAGTCTCAGCTGGGCCCAGCAATGGAGCTCCGACTACCTGGAGCCTGGAGGGAGAGAAAGAGAGAGAGAAGATGCACTCTGACCTGCGAGACCCACCTTCACGGAAAAGAGCCAGCCCTACATCAGAGAGGAAGGAGATTCCGATGGCCCAGCTCAAATACATGGATCGTTGCAGGTAATATTCTTTTTCAGACAAAGAGAGCTAGATACAGAGTAAAGATTGTGGGAATTTGAGAAATGCATACAATGTATTTTAATAAGGAATATTTTGTTGATAAAATTGAGTAGAACCACAAACTCAATTCTACGCCCCTTTTCTCGCCTCACTAACAAGAGCATTTGGGTGAAGTGTTTTTAATACATAAACTGGTCCAGGTGTTCAAAGTACAGACAACAGAATTGATTGATTAACTCCTTTTCTTTTAACTCCTGTCACTTATTGAGGGAGGCCAAAGGTTGTTATCCAAACCCTGGTTCTCTGTTTCTAATCTTTGATATAAATCAACAGCAAATCTTAGCAGGACTTATACACTTAATGGTAAGGTCCTAGGGAGTGTTGCCGAACGAAGAGACCTTGGAGTGCAGGTTCATAGCTCCTTGAAAGTGGAGTCGCAGGTAGATAGGATAGTGAAGAAGGCGTTTGGTATGCTTTCCTTTATTGGTCAGAGTATTGAGTACAGGAGTTGGGAGGCCATGTTGTGGCTATACAGGACATTGGTTAGGCCACTGTTGGAATATTGCGTGCAATTCTGATCTCTGGGTATGTGAATAGGAAGGTTTGGAGGAATATGGGCCAGGTGCTGGCAGGTGGGACTAGATTGGGTTGGGATATCTGGTCGGCATGGATAAGTTGGACCGAAAGGTCTGTTTCCATGCTGTACATCTCTATGACTCTATAAAAAACTTTTAAAATTAAATCACAGGTAATGTAATCTGTAAGGAATTGCTTCACTACTTCATTCCCACACACAAGCCTACAAAGAGAGACAGAGAAAGTGAAAGAAGGAAATTAAAACATGAGTTTGTTTAAAAAATGAAAGATGTTGGCATTTGCCTACATGAAGTAGAATCCAGTGAGTCAATGTACAATTGGGAGTCAGTCAGTCAAATTACCTTGTAGCAGTTATTTTCATGGGAGCTGGTATGCAGATTGATGGCAGTCAAATGTGCAGCAATATTTCTTCTACTCAGACAATCAGTCCAGTTTAGCAGGCAAAATCTCAGGATTTTTATCAAGGTAAGACTTTTGTCAGAGAAGGAGATTGAGAGATAATATTCTCGTGGCTGAGGTCTGGAGCTGCTTTGCTTATGATATTAAGACAGCAAATTATTTAGAATTGCAGAATTATACATTTAAGGAATTCAATAAGTTCAGATTTCAATCTTGAGACAAAGATAGGCATTGGAGTTGCTGATGACCCAAACTCAGTGGGCTAATTGAAACGTTGTTAAGCTAACAGTTTTGCTTTACTTACCCAATTAGAGTTCCTTTCCCATTAGAGCTTCCTTTGCAAGGTGATGAGGTAAAGGTAAAAACATTAATGCTCATTTGAACATAATGGGCCTTGAAGTATTCCGTTGTCCATAGCTGGCTGGAAGTAGGCAGCTGGTCTCCAAATCCTTTGTGTTGGCTTTAGCTGGAATACCTACAAAATGAAGAGAGTTCAGAAGCTTCTGGAAATGTGACCATAATGCTATCTGCCTCAGCCAATTTGATTGTAACAAGGTTATCCATTTTTAAAAGATACAAAATTTAAACTTGAAAGTTATAGAAAGGATTTCTCTGTGCCCTTCTGACCATTACCCAATGCATAAGAAAAATGTATCTCCTTCACACAAAAATAATTGAGTTGTATCACCTGTGAACACAACTCCAAAGGGAGATCTTCAACTAAATTACAAATCCTTTCACATTTTTCACAATTCTACTTTGTCAACCAAATCCACTCGATCACTTGAGGACAGATAACACTCAGCAACTAAAACTCCCATTTGGAAGTTATTCCACCACATGTCTGTCTGCATTTCCCAAAGGTGCCTACATCATTGCACATAAATGCAGTCTGTGGTATTAAATCTGGTCATATTCCATATAAAAAATATAGTGTTTCCTGATCGGTACCTACAACGTGAACCTTATCCTTCTCCATGAATACTTAATGAAGCTGCAGCAAGGAAAATCGGATTCATGAAATAAACAGCAACAGAAATTGCTGGAGAAACACAGCAGGTCTGGCAGCATCTGTATTTTAAGTCCAGTGACTCTTCTTCAGAACAGAGATACATCAACAAGTGCAAGTGGAGTTTGGTACAAATCACCACCAAGGACAATGAGGCTAGAACGTCCACAGGACATACTGACTGTATGGATGCTATCGATCTTCATATTGGTAAATTTTAAAATAATTTTGGTATTAAACCTCTTTAGTTAACTAACAACAACCTGATGGAATTTTTATATGTGGCAGCTTTGGAATCTGTTCAAACTACCAGTAAATACACCTTCATCAAAAGGGGGAGGAGTACTAACACATGGAACGTAAAATTAAAGTTTATGCATTGAGTTTTTAAGATTTGTCCAGCTACATGATTGCAACTTCAGCGAAAAACCTCTTAAAATGCAGATAAATGATATTTGTTATGAACACCTGCTGAAGTCATGATGGGGCAGCACAATAAAAAAAAAATCACCCTTTCAGTTGCTGGATAAAAAGAGTGAATGTGAAACAGCTGAGAAAGAAGAATATTACCAGAGTTAGGGGAGTCCTCAAAGGCAGTTAACAAGACACATTTATGAAGGCAAAGTGCTCCAGAGTGAAGAGGACCAATCGTAGAGTAGAAGAAGCTAAGGACAAAGAGTAGAGAGAGTCAAGTATGTGCAAAAAGTAAGGACTGCAGATGCTGGAGACTAGAGTCGAGAGTGTGGCATTGGAAAAGCACAGCAGGTCAGGCAGCATCCGAGGAGCAGGAGAATCGATGTTTCGGGCAAATGCCCTTCATCAGGTTCCTGCTCCTCAGATGCTACCTCATCTACTGTGCTTTTCCAGCACCATATTCTCGACTCAAATATGTGTAGGCAGGAATTCCCACTGGAGCTCATTTAATTACAAGAGAAAGATTGGAACTTGAGAATGAGGATTGTAAAATGTTAATTTGCCAGAGTATAAGAGGGCAGCGTGACTTGGTGGGGACATATATGATGGGCTGACTGCTTGTCAGGATGAGAATGAAGACAATATTCTGAGTGAGTTATAATTTGTCAGGATGAAAGCAGAGCAATCACTTCCCAAATTATTTTTTTAAAATGACTTGATTTGAACACTTGAAACAGAAATCAATCAGCAAAGTAACATTGGGCTGAATCGTATTTCATTTGGCAGTGTTAGTTTCATCAGAGGGTTTCTCTCTGTGAGACTTATAGAGATCTCTCTAAGTAACTTATCAAACTCATCTCATTATAACTATCTATTTTACCCGTCTCACCTGTTTCTAGCCACATCCTACCACCGCTGCTTCCACAATAACTCACCACTCTGTGGATATCCACCAAAATACCAGCATCTCTGGTATCTGCACCATCTTTAAAAGGCTGCTATGCACCCAGACAAGGGTTAGGAATCCAGCATTGTCCCTCATCAAGAATGTCATGGCACACCAGCCAAAAAGCCAGGCCACCCGTGACACATAGCCAGCATAGCTGACACATTCTTGCACACACAATCCATTCTCTCACCCTAGTCACTGTATAATCACCAGGCCACACTGTTGACTTGTCCTTAGCTATATCCCATCTAAGCACCCTCTCTAAGTCCCTGTAATTCTATTCCCAATGCCTATTGCAGACTTACATCTTGTCATTGTCCACGAGAGGAACATCACATGCAGATGGGCAGAAAATCCCCAAGATGAGATACTTCCAACAAAAGCAAATGTAAATAAAATGGATAGAGGCTGCAGTTCACTCCCACAATTCAAACCAAATACTGGCATAATGATTAATTGTTGTGTGTTGTGTTGTGTGTCTGTTGTGCCCAGCTCCCATCTGCCATCTGCTGGAACTAGATATCCATCAGGTCATGTCTGGCTTGGAGCTCCCAAAGTATTTGAGCTTTGGCATCCACAAAGAGAATTTTCTCCTCTCCAATGTATAGTTAATAAGGTAGCTAACAAGCAATATTCTCCCTTAACCAGCAACTTGTTTCTGCCTAGCCAGAATCTCCCTTGGATCTTTGCTAAAAGATGCAGGGAGTTGCTCCCGTCATAGAGATAGGTGACACTTGGCTTCTCACACAACTTTGCCACATTTCTTGCCAGCACAGCACCAGAAGGTCAGGGTTGTGCTCAGGCAAGCTGCACCTCAGCAACACAGGCATCTTTGGTTCGGGGTGGACTTTGAAATTCAGCAAAGCAACTCCATCAGGAACCCAAGACACATAGAGAGACACCAGGAGACAAACAGGGCAACAGCGGGGCCAGAAGCCTGGGCTTTGATCCAAGTGTGACATGCAGTCTCAAAGGAGAATATTCACCATTTGTGGCTCAGTGACCCATAATATAGGTATCTTTGCATAAACACTGACAAGAAAAGGCCATTTTTGTGTGCTGCTTCTGAGAGTTAATTTTTTTTACAGGGGATAATATCTGGATATGAATCAAAGTTTTTGCTGCTACGAAAAGCCAGTTGTGCTCAAAATATTTCTGTGTATTTTACAGCTGGATTTCTCAGTTGTAATTCCTTTCTTTTGGGCTGATGAAAATGATGATAAATTTGACTGCCCAGAACATTCAAGCAATCCGTGTTGGCTTACCAAATAAAGCCCATTTCATATTTCCTGTATCCCTCAATAAAGTCTTTCAATATCCAAAAATACTGCTCAGTTCCTTCATTAAAAGATCATCTGCCATTATCCAACTCCTGAAAGTTGGCACAGAAATGAACTCAAGTCCATATCATAAAGTTTTCTATAGTTTAAAGAAAAGCCAAAATAATCCATTATCCCTTTCTATAACTAATATTTAACATTAAAACTCTCAACTAAAATATCTACTCAGAAACATAGTAACATAGGATCAGGAGTAGACCATTCAGACCTTGTAGCTTGCTCCACCCTTAGTGTCGTGGTCCTATTATCTCCCCATATCCCCCACAACCCTAAGAAGTATATCTAACTCCTTCTTGAAAACATTTAATGTTTTAAACTCAACCACTTTCTGTGGCAGAGAATTTCACAGGTTCACTACTCTCTAGGTGAAGAAATTTCTCCTCATCTTAGTCCCAATGGTCTACCCCAAATTCTGTGACTACTGCTTCGAGTTTTTGCCCTGATTCCCAAACAGTTATTCCTACAGAGTACTCCCTGAGTGGCACTGGGGCAAGTTATTGGGATATAAGGTGATTCTTGTCTCTGGCTACTGTGTTGAGATTTATGTAGGCAACAGACATTCCACCATCAGAGCCAAAAGTTGAAGCCAGATTCTGTGCAAAGATCAGATAAGCTGCCTTGTCATTACAAACAGTAGTCTGTCCCCAAGAGCTTTATAGGCAGGCCAGAAGATCAGCTTTAGAAGAGTCACTGAAAGCAATGGTCACTGCTGAGGCTGCAGCAGCAGGCAGAGTGTGACTCAATGACTGGGTGCCCTTGAAGAGGGTTAAGTGGGGTCAGGCAGGCAAGCCAGCCCTGGTGATTAGCATGATGCATAAGTGGCATGGTGCAGCGATGAGGGCTATTGACATTAGGCATAGCTTCTGATGTGTTACGCTTGATGTGGACATAGATTTATTAACCCCCATCAGGCCTTAGAGTCCTATGCAAATATTATGTTCAAAACACCCCTTGTTGACTCAGTTAGCCGCCATTCTGGAACTCACTGGAAACTGTTCCTCACATGATAATGCTGCAACTATCTCACAGGCTGTCACAGTCACTGTTCTGCATGAGAAGCTTCATGCATTTCATTGTAGATCTGGGTAGTGGCATCTTATCACTTATCCATCATTTCAGCCAAATGTGTGGAAACTACCTCCACCGCTTCACATGCCATTGACACTCACCTTCATTGCCAAGACTGCGCACCTAGGATCAGAGTTGATATGTTCTTTCTTCTCTCCCACTGTGAGATTTTCTCTCTCAATCGTGTTCAATGATAGCTCTGGTGACTGTCTGAATAATTTGACTCCAGTGGATGTTCTGTGGAGAATGAAGATAGTGAGGCCATGGTAGCAGTTGTTCGTCTGGAAGCAGAGGCCTTGCTATAGCCAGCCGCTTCAACTAAGTCATCCTTAAAATGTGAAAGATGGAAAAACCTGTTCAGCTGTGACCACTGTAACATCGCTATTCAGAAAACAATAAACATCAGGACATTGTAATACTTTGCAAAAGCACATGAAGCTAAAACTGTTCAGGTTAGTACTGTGGATGTGGAAGCAAGTAGTGGTGAACAAGAAAAATGATTGGAATGGAAATCCTCTCGGAGAGAGGAGGAGCAGAACTCCTTCAAGTTGGGCACACTTAGAAAAGACTTGTCAGTGAGCTAAACACTAAATGAAAAAAACTAAAGAACCACGGATGCTGGAAATCAGAAACAAAAATAGAAACAGAAAGGGCCACTAGTGAAGTTGGAGTAAATGGGAATTGGGGGAGAACTCTCCACTGGCTGGAGTTATATTTATTACAAAAGAAGAGTGGAGGCCAATAATCTTAGTCTCAGGACATCACTTTGGGGGTTCTTCAAGCTAGAATCCCCAGCCCAACTATTTTCAACTGCTTCATCAAAAATCATCCCTCCACTATAAAAAGTAAAGTGGGGATGTTTGCTGATGATTACACCCTGTACAACAGCATTCACAACTCCTCTGATACTGAAACATGCCATGCCCAGGCATAGCAAGACCTGCACAGCATCAGGACTTATCTGGATAAGTCTCCATAAAACAGAAGCACGGTTACAGCACTACAAGTTCCTCACCAAGTTAAGCACCATGCTGACTTGGAACTATATCATCATTCCTTCACTGTCCCAGGTCAAAGTCCTGGAAAAGGGCATTGGCTGGACCTAAACCAGATGGACTGCAGTGGTTCAAGAAAGTGCTTGACCACCTTTCTCTTATGGCCAATTCGGGGTGAGCAATAAATGCTGGCCTTGGCAGTAACACCCACATCTCATGAAAGAATTGTAGAAATTTTGGTGAACAGACCTATCAACCCTTTTTGATCTGTGACCTAATTGAAATGCTTTTGCAGTAGACCACACGAGTGACTTCACTCTCTGGGAAACTGGCATCTGCACTGTCCTTTGCTCTGGGGTGTATGCAGCCCACTCATGCTTGATAAGTCATCACATGCAGATCTATCAGCTCTACCCGTCCTCTAATGTCACACCTGAGTATGCATGCCAGGTGGTTACAAGTGTCAGGTCAGGTGTTGGTGTGTTCTCTTCCTCAGACTGCTTTCCCTTTAGGCATTCAGCTAGCAGCACCACGGCCTGGACCAGGCATCAGTTGTCAGATATAGGAAAGCACAAAGGCACAGGGTAGGATTGGAATGAATGTGGGGAAAGAAAGGGCTGCGTGGTTGCACCACTTGCAGGTTATGAATCATAAACTGGTGCAGCACTGCATTCAGGTCAAAGGACTGCTGGCAAATGGTAACCTTGTCACTCTGACCCCCAAGGGAAGAAAAACTATTCCAGTCCAATGCCAGTGGCTCCAAAGCCATATCAGAAAGCCTGCTGAGGTTCCACTGCCGATTGTACCATTTTAGGATCTTACTGTAGCAGTTCCCAGCCCTGCTACCACAGGAAATAATACCACCTCAAACTGGTACAATCTGGCATTAACCAGTGCAGGACAGCTTTAACAAAACAGACATTTCTGAAGAAGTTCAACACATTCTGGCAGCACCTGTGGAGAGAAAGCAAGAGTTAACATTTCCCAAGTCTTTCAAACCTTCTTCAGAATTGATAGTGGCTAGGAAAAGGTGATATTTATGCTGACAATAAGGCAGATGGGGAGTAAGGTTGAAAAATGTGGTGCTGGAAAAACACAGCAGGCCAGGCAGCATCCAAGGAGCAGGAGAATCGACGTTTCGGGCATAAGTGAGACAAAGAGATAATTGCATGCACATGAGGAAGATAAGCTGATGATGGGAATCATAGATAGGTGAAAATGGTTTGGTTGGAAGAAAAGCATCTCATTTTCCACTTAGGGACTCTGCAGACTTCAGGACTCAATATCAAATGCAATAATTTTAGAGCCTGAACACCTTCCTCTCCGACCTTTACCCACCCTCATAAACCTGACTCTGCTTTCAATACAATAAAGTAGATAAGCAAGGGGCTGGAAGAACACAGCAAGCTCGGCAGCATCAGGAGGTGGAGAAGTCAATGTTTCAGGTGTAACCTTTCTTTAGGACTGGGGGTGGGTGTAAGAGGAGCTGAAGATAAGGGGGGGAGGGTGGAGGATGGTTTTGGGTGGGGAGAGGGGTGGGGTGGTGAGTAGGAATAGGTGAACACATTTAGAGGGATCCTCGATAGGAGGAATGAATCCGGTTAGTGGCTGGAAGGAAGGGTCGGTCAGAGCAATGGAAGGGAGGGGGTCGGGTTTGGGAAGGGAAGTTATTTGAAATTGGAGAACTCAACGTTGAGCCCTCCAGTCTGTAGGCTGCCCAGGTGGAAGATGAAGTGTTGCTCCTCCAATTTACAGTCTGATTTGCTGTGGCAATGGAGGAGGCCAAGGATGGACATGTTGGGAAAGGGAGTGGGAATTGGAATTGAAATGGGCGATGACTAGGAGGTCAGATCAGCCCTGCAGTCCTGGCTGAGATACTCGGCGAAATGTGCGCTGAGTTTACGTTTGGTCTCACCGATGTAGAAAAGACCACATCAGGAGCACCAGATACAGTAAACTAGGTTAGAGGAGAGGCATGTGAACCTCTGTCTCACCTGGAAGGACTGTTTGGGGCTCTGGATAAAGGTGAGGGGACTGATGTGCTGGCAGGTATTTCATCTTTTCCGATTGCAGGGGTAGGTACTAGAGGGATTCGGGGGGGATATGGTGGGGAGAGTGGCGTGAACCAAGGATTGGCGAAAGGAGTGGACCTTGCGGAGTGCAGAGAGGGGTGGGGGGAGCAAGATGTTCTTGGTGGTAGGGTCGAACTGGAGATGGTGGAAGTGTTTAAGGATGGTATGTTGGATGTGGAGACTAGTGGAGTGGTAGGTGAGGACAGGGGGGACTTTGTCTTAATTGTGTTTGGAGAGGGGGCGCGGGTTTTAGAGTAGTGGAGCGGGAAATGGAGGAGGTGTGGTGCAGGGCTGTCTGGATGACACAGCGGGAAAAGCATGTTGTTCAAAATGGTGGATATCATCCGAGCAGATGCGGTGAAGGCAGAAGAATTGGGAAAACAGGATGGAGATCTTGCAGGATCCTGGATGGGAGGAGGTGTAATCCAGATAGTTATGGGAGTCTGTGGGTTTATAATAAACATCTGTCATAGACTGTCACCAGCATGAAAATGGAGAGGTTAAGAAAGGGGAGGGAGGTGTCTGAGATAAATCAAGTGAATTTAAGGTTGAGGTGGAAGTTGTGGGTGAAGTCGATGAACTGCTCCAATTCATCCTGGGTGCAGGATACTGAACTGATACAGTCATTGATGTACTGGCTGAGGAGTTGGGGCATAATGTCTGTGTAGGTACTGAAGAGGGACTGTTCAACGTAGCTTATAAAGAGGCAGGTGTAGCTAGGACCCATCTGAATGCCATGTACTTCTGGGTTTAACATGAATCAACAAAAGCAAAATGCTGCAGACAATATAAAACCAAAAAGTGCTGGACATACTCAGCAGATCAGGCAGCATCTGTGGAGAAATAAATAGAGTTAGCATTTTAAATAATGGCTCTGTTTTTCTGAAGAAGGTAAAGGTACACAGGTGTTTGCATGACATTGCAGCCAGAGGAAATTACTGCTACTTCAAGAGGGTAGCAATGGCTTCAGGATGGATTGAGGTCACAACAAAGTAGAACTGAGCTTCACCATATCTACAATGATAATTTATGGGTTTATATGTCGTAAATGAGAGAATATTACACAAGTGTTTTCAAGTCAAGCTGTGTGGTGAGAGAAGGGTGTGAAGAAAAGCAGGCTTCCTCAGGAGCTGTAAATATCAGCAAAGGAAACAAACCTTATTCAGTGAACCTGTTGCTCAACAGCCCTACAGTACAGTTTAAAAATGACATTGGAGCAGATGTTAGTGCAGCTCCTAACTTAATTTATATGCACAGAATTTAATAAGATTCCACTTGATCCAGGAAAAGAACAGTTAGATGTTCGAGAATGTCTTTCTGTGCACATTAATAAATGCATCCACACAAAGAAAACAGAAAGCAGAAATACAAATTAAAACTTCCCAAACAATTTCAAAGTTCTATGAAAATGAGTACACTCTGACTTTCATATCAGACATGACTATCTGTACTTATCACTGTGTCACAGATTGCGTTGCCTCAAGATAATTAATTTTATAATCTAATGCCCTCAGCAGTGCTTAGCAAAGCAAGGGAACATATTGGGATTCTGGAGACATTGGTCAATGCACCCAAACGATCTGCCCAATTTTTCAACCATTAAAATTTGGAAAATTGCATGAATCACAAACTAGTCACATTAAAATTCTGCATCCTAAGATTTGTAGATATTTAGTGAAATTCTGTGCCGGAAACCCAACTGATAAAATATGCTCTCTTATGTTCAATGTTTAGGTGAACTGGACAGGACAAAGTGAATGGGAATAATCACGAAGTGAGAGGACCATCAGGAAATTGGACTCTTGATGTAATTAAGTGTTGGAAAACAAAGACAGGAGAGAAATGGACTGTGATTCCAGGATCCTTGCCAGCAATTGACATAACAAACAGGACAGGGGAAGAGGGATCTACAGCTGTCCTGGTTGGAGCAGGGGGAGATAAATTGAGATCAGGATGATGAAATGGCACATAGGTCTTAGTGCTTATTTGTTTGCCCATTGTAGTGCTGCTGTCCCCACCTGATTTAGTTTGAGGAAGGCAAAGGGAAACCAGCCTACATTGTCTGTTTGATAAACTGCATGTATGGGCTGGGAGCAGCACTCATGCAGGTAGGTCATTGTAATTCTAGTATTTAACCATATTTACTTTTAAAAATATTAGTCAAACTATTCATAACAATAACAATGTGATACTTCTTCAGTGGTCGAAATGTCGGTACGATGCAAGTTCACATTTAGTTTGTGGTGATTCTCACTGAAGCTGCTTGAGCCAATTCCTCCCCCTGCTGGCTGTGCCTAACTCAAGGATTGTCAGGTACAAGAAATGTTACTCCTGACCCCAGTCAATAGTGACACTGCATCAGAAACATCAACAATGCTTTATTTGTAATTACCTGCAGGTATTAGTGTTCTTGATAAGCAAGATATGCTTTAACTTTTATATTAAGAAAAACATAAATTATATTCATTATATCTTCACTGTCATGTGTTGGAATTCACAATGGTTTCAAACATACCAAAATTTAAGAATATCCAGATTGTGGATTAGGAGATTGTTAATTTGTGGCCAAATATGTAAAAGGTAAATTTTAAAGTTGATGGAGTTACCAATTTAATAAGGAAAGACAATTTTGAAATTTGTACAAACATTAAGATAATATTTTTATAAAGAGTCCTCTGTCCCTCTGATGCGTTTTCCTTCCCTCTCTCTGCCTCTACATGTATGTCTGTGTATGTGTGCCTGTGTGTGTGTGCCTATGTGTATGTGTGTCTCTCTCCAACACTATCTCTGCTGCAAAGGTGTGAGCACTTTGAAAGCTGATGATGCACCCCATAGAGTATATCACAGTTTCTTATTAAACGAGAATGACTTCCTCTTCACATCATTCGAGCATTTCCTTCAGGCTTGCTCTCTTCCTTTTATTTTGAATATTGTACCAATTTTTGAGGCAGAAACTGACAGGTTGTATTTCGCTCCCTGAGTGTTGCAGCATGTTAGCAGGATCCAATATTGCTTCACACCAGCCAAGCCTTAACCTTTCTAAAGTGCAGCTTCCGTGCTGACCAGCTGCCTGCCATTTGTAATCCTGAACATTGGCAGACACAAAGTTCCTTGCTTTTAGAAAGGCAATATGGCAAACTATCAAACAGATTAATATAATTCATTAACAAAATGTTTACTTCTATTTGATTTAAACAGGTAAGTGTGACTCTTGCAGATTTTGCAATGCAACTGACAAAAATTAATCAAATAAAATTCAAGTGAAGTCTGTAAAGGGTGGACACCAGTTCTCCCAGGTTACTATCCAACCAGCAAAGTTGAAAATTACACCCCCTGCTTCCCCAGCTTAGCTCACTGAACAGCATTCTCCTCTCTCAGTACAAAGGTTTCAGGGCTTGAATTTATTTTCACCCAAATTGTGTGCATCCTGAAGACACTCACTCTGTTGGGTTTAGTAACTTTGTGGCTGATGTTGAGGCCCAGAGGTAAATTCAAATGTGGAGCAGAAAACAATCGGAAGTATTGGAGGTAACAACAGCTTGGAATGGCTGATGGTTCTTTTGTGGATTCGGGAAGAATACTCCTGCTGCTTTAAACTCCAGAAAAAGATGAAATTTAGTAAAGTTGCAGATGTTTTATAAGATGGATGCAGGGATGTCTTTAATGGGCATTAGCTAGGCAGTTCCTACCTTCCTGCTGCAGGAGTTTGCCCGGCTGCTCTCCTGGGCATTATTTCTTCTTTTCATGAGAATATGCTCAGTTCCATCAGTTACAATGGAGCAATAATACATTCTTTTAAGGTCGGCAGGGGTATAAAGCAGGGCTGGGTTCTGGCTCCAACCCTATGACATATTCTTGTCCACACTCCTACTGTATACTTTCAGTGGCTTAAATCAGGGATCTAGCTGTATATCAGAGATTAAAAAGAACAAGCTGTTCAAGTTGGCAACATTGCACACTAATCCAAAAACTCCAAGTCCACGAGTTGCTGCTTGCATTGGCATCTCAACCTGAAGCACACTTGCAGCAGCTTGTAGTTTGGTTTTCTCTGGTATGCAAGGTATTTGGACCGATAAGCAGCATCAAGAAGAGTAACATTACAGGCCGGAATGTAGGGGCAGTACCCTCCACCAATGTTGACAACCACCATCTGAAGGTCATCAACAATTTCACAAATTTAAAATTTTCATTGAGGACATGGCTAATCTGTGGCTTAATTCCATATACCAGCCTTTGGCCTATATCTCCTAATACCTTTGCTTAACAAAATATTATCTATCTCAAATTTAAAATTTTAGGTCAACAATGGTTTCACAAATTTTAGAGCAACAATGCCCAGCAACTTGTCGCTTGACATTGAAATTCAGCACCATTTTCAAAGGGTTGTAGCTGTCATGTCCAAGTTTAGAATGTGCATGTGAACAAATACCAACATAACTTCATGGTTGTATCAGTTGGGTTTCCGCAGCATTTTGTTTTACAGCAGCATAGCATGGACAAGTTATGCAAGCCAACATAAGAGGCTGAACACAGGAAGAGCAGTAGGCTATTCAACCCCTCCGGTCTATTTCACCTTTCATTGAGGACATAGTTAATCTGTGGCTTAATTCCATATACCAGCCTTTGGCCCATATCTCCCAATACTTTTGCCTAACAAAATATTATCTATCTCAGATTTAAAATTAATAACTGATCCTGAAACCATTGCTTGCTGTGGAAAAGAGTTGCAAACATCTACTACTTGTGTGTGTAGAAGTGCTTCCTAACATCCCTCCTGAACAGTTTGGTCCTAATTCTCAGATTATTCCCCAACCAGTGGAAATAGTATATCTTTAACCATACTATCTTTTCTTGGTAATATCTTGAAGACTTAAATCAGATCGTCCCTTAATCTTCTAAGTACTAGAGAAAACAGGCCTAATTTGTATAATCTCTCCACATCACTTAACCTCTGAAGTACAGGAATCATTTTTTAAACCAACATTGTACTCCCTCCAAGTTCAATGTATCCCTTCTAACAGATCAGCTCACAGTATTCCAAAAGGGGTCTAACCAGAGTTTTGTATAGTTACAGAATAACTTCTGCATTCTTGAACTCCAGTCCTTTAGATATAAAGGCTAACATCCTATTAGCTTTCATGATTGTTTTCTGCAACTGTTTTTGACATTTAAAGAGCTATGCACCTGAACCTCCACGGTTTTTTGGACATCCATTGTACTTAACTTCACACAATCGAGAAAGTACCCCGATCTATTCATTTTTGATCCAATATGAATAATATCACACTTATTGACATTGAACTCCATCTGCCACAGTTTTGCCATTCACTTAGTCTATCAATATCCTTTGTAATTTTATGCTTTCAGCAACACTGTTTACAGTGCTACCTAATTTTATGTGATCAGCAAATTTGGTTATACGATGTTCTATTCCATTATCCAATTCATTGATAAATAATGTCAATAGTTGAGGCCCTAATGCAGATCCTTAAGGGACATGACTGGCCACATACGGACCATTAGAGTACTTCTGCTGCCTCTAATGAATATTGAGTTTCTCCTGGCAGGAAAGAGTGTCAAACATGGAAATACAGCAGTGAGCAGGGATTCCCAACATGTTTGTCCTCATGAGTTAATGGTGACTCCATTGGGTGGGTCAAGTGCACAGAAATGATATTAGCCTATTTCCCAAAGATGTAATCCATGGTGAGCTTCCTACCAGTGTAAGATCAATATCTGTGATAAAATGATGTCTGAAAGCAAGGTCTCAAGTTAACCAGAATTAAAGTTGATGTGTATGAGATCCTGGCTGACTGAAGAACCAGGAGACAAGAAGTCAGAAAGCATGTTGGAAAAACTGAGGGAATAAAAAGATGAACGGATAATAGGAAAGAAAGCCCACCAGATCGAAAAAAGAGATCAGTCAACCTCAGATCCTATTCATCTGAGCCATGTGTGGAATAGGCTGGCATTTCTGAATTGGCTACTGCACCACAACTGATAATGTTCAATCTGAAAGATTGAGTATACATCAGCAGTATATCCCTGATGAAGGGTTTTTGCCCGAAACATCAATTTTCCTGCTCCTTGCAGGCTGCCTGACCTGTTGTGCTTTTCTAGCACCACTCTAATCTAGACTCTGGTTTCCAGCATCTGCAGTCTTTGTTTTTACCCTGTTTTAACCAGCAGTATATTGCCTACTGAAATGGGCAACACCTACTGTTGAGACAGTTCAAGAAGTATCAGTTGGAGTTTGTACAATGCAAGAACAAACTGAACAAAAGTGTTTTAGAATTCTCTTCTGAAATGAGCAGGCAAGTCTCATTTCAATATTAAAATGAGGCCTACATCCAACTGGTTCTGCTTTTTCCTTTTTCTTTATTCCCATTATTTAATTATTCCTTCTGCTTCCTTCTCAGTAAGTGCATTTTCTTCCTTACCCTTTTGCAAAGCATAGCACAATGTTTACAGCATAGAAATAGGTCATTTTAACCAACAGGTTAATGCTGTTATCTTTACTGCACATAAGCTTTTTCCCATCCAAATTTCTGTAATCCCATCAACATACCCTTCGATTCCTCTCTTTCCAATGTGCTTATCTAGCCTAGTCTTAAATGCACCTGTTCTATTTGTCTCAAATAATTCCTGTGTTAGCAAGGTTCCACATTCTAACCACCCTCTGGATAAAAGAGAACACATTCTTGCACTTGGAAGTGAACATTTTAGATTTGTGTACTGGGTTCTGATCCTCCTCACAAATGAGGACATCAGGCTGGAGTTATGCAGAGTCAGCTATACTTAAGAGTAATTTAAAAATGGAGAGTGGAATCTTGTTGTAGGATACCTTCTTCACTGCCTGGTGACCCACCCCGCCTCCCCCCGCCATCTACATTTTCTCTGGTTAATGTTGAGGGTATAGGTGGCGAGTGCACATAGTACCTATGATCAGGCAGCTGAATCACACTGCGGTAAACATTGCCTAGCCTTCTGAAGTTTTCACAAAGTTGGACCAGATTCTCTGTGACTTATAGTTCACATTCTATCAGAGGAGTCATGAACCTTAGCCTAATTTCAGAAACTTGTTGAAAGGTGACTTCAAAAGATCCTACTGAAGTGCCACATGCCATGTCAGTGCCGCTTGTTGAACAGCCCAGACTCTTCTAAGAAGATTAGGGTGAGTTTGTTCATGCATGTGAAAACTGCTGACTTTGCTTGATTGACATCCCTATGAAATTACATAAAATGAGAGGCAATACAAGACTCAAAAAGTTAACCCAGTTTCTCTCTCCCCAAATGTTGCCATACCTGCTGTATTTCTCTAGCAATTTTTTTAGATTTACAGTATCTGCAGTATTTTCCTTTTTCTTATGTAAACTCTTACCAATGTTTATTTCCACACGTTAGTCATAGAGTTGTACAGCACAGAAACAGACCCATCAGTCCACTCGTCCATGCCGACCAATTTTCTCAAATTAATCTTGTCACATTTGCCAGTATTTGACCCATATCCCTCTGAACCCTTCCTATTCAGGTACCTCGAAAGATGCCTCATGCCTAAACATTCTATTATTGATATTGCAATGTTCTGCTTGATTGCAACATTTGTAGGGTTAGAGAACACCTGTTTAAAAAATCATGACGGTTTTCTAAGCAGTTTCACACATGATATTTTTAATATAGGTTTATTTAATTTGGTACATAATCTAAACTGGGTGATTGGGAGTTCACACAGAGCTATGGCCATGAGGATGGGTGAAGAGAACCAACATTGGGTTGACATGGGACTGCAGGTAGTGACTGGATGTGAAGACTGAGGGCCGAATATGGAGGAGAAAGTGAGGACTGCAGATGCTGGAGACCAGGAGGAGAAAGTGAGGACTGCTCCTCGGATGCTGCTTGGCCTGCTGCGCTTTTCCAGCACCACACTTTTCAAAATCCTTGGCCTCCTCCATCACCAGATCCTGGCCACACGACGCCTGAAGGAAGAGCACCTCATCTTCCCCCAGGAACCCTCCAACCACACGGGATGAATGTAGATTTCTCCAGCTTCCTCATTTCCCCTCCCCCCACCTTATCTCAGTCCCAACCCCCGGATTCAGCACCGCGCTCTTGACCTGCAATCTTCTTCCCGACCTCTCCGCCCCTGCTCCTTGGACGTTGTCTGGCCTAATATGTAACTATACAACTGGAATTAAATCCCGGTGAACCTTTTAACCAGTCCATCTTGTTACATGGCAACACCCTGGGCTATGTTCTATTTACTTCCAGGAGAAACATGTTTGATTCTATGCTGTGCCCAAACCCCAAGAAAGAAAAAAACCATGAAGCAGGTAAATTATAACAGAGCAGTTCCACCTATCCACCTAAAACCCAGCTTACCCCAAATGCATCTACCCCAATAAACCCGATTATAATCCTGAAAACATCAAGAGGTCAGCTCTCGATTCTTTCTTTCCTAGCTTAAATAGCCCCCGCCCCACTTTTTAATCTTTCCAGCTATGTTGAACCTGTTTTGTTCTACTATCATTCTAGTAAATTACTTACGCAATTTTTCCAGTGTCTCTATGGATAGACTTTTGCCATTTTTTGGCTAAGGGAGAGTTGTGTCAGGTTTGCTGGATTGATTCTTACCTGGAGACTAACAGAGTTTTCACACCATCTATTGCCAAACTCATCATTTCAATTGTCATTTGAGCCCTCGCTGCATGAATCACACTGTATTTTCACCATATCTTACCATGTGCCATTCCCAGAGATCTCACAATTGACGCTGATGTTATTGTTAAAACCTTGTGCTTTTGGACAAGCCCCACACAGCTTTGGACATTTGTCCAGAATTTGACAGAGAGGGGGATATCCCAGACGGGGTGGTGCACAGATTGAGTCATCCTCTTCCCCCAAGACCAGCAGATGGAGGCTATGTGACCACACCAGGCCACTCTGGCCTGAGGTAGCCACCCGTATTGAAACAGTCATGGCCCTCTGGAGGAAAGCCTAAGATGTCAGAAAGGTTAACGCCCTTCTTCACTCTGCTACCTGTCATTAGGCTGCTCACCCTCTCTAATTCCAACTGCCCAAGCAAGGCATGGATTGGTATCCGAGGCTATTCTGAGATTGACTGAGTACAAACTATTCCCCTTAACTGGAGGGAGACCTGCTGGCAATCATAGCAAGCTTCCTGGTTTTGCCTCTGCACAAAAGGAGACACAGAAATGACAGAATGTGTGCAGTACAGACAAAGTCTTCGGTGTTAACAGCCCCCAGATTCCTCAGCACTTCTAGTGATTGAGGAAGATATTGCATCCTCAGCTATGACGAAAGGAGACCTAAAGAGAGGATCATGAAGATCTTTCAGAGTTAGTGGTTTTTGTTCTAACTCATGCACTCTCACTCAATGAAGAAAAAGTATAATGGCCGAAGGTATTTGCCAAGATAACTGAAAGCTTGAGTAGCATTGCACATTTCAGAATATTATTTGATGTGACTCACCTCACACTCAACATCTTTTCACCTTGTCGATACTGGGATATTACAGAGGAAATGATAACATCTCTCATTCCTCACACACCCTCTGTCAGACAGAGTCAACTACCAGTGACTCAGATGAAGGGTGAGAACACATCTTGTTACATCTCATTAATCAGAGAATGTTTTTCTTAATATTTCAATAAATTAGCCTGCAAAACCTCTAATTAAGTTGGCTCACATTTTGACAATGTTCTGTTGTGTTTAACTTCATAAAAACCTCCTGGAAACCAACATTCTTCTCTATCTACTATGACAGTGACCAATGCGACCAGCTTAATCAGGCAGGATCTATTGCTCAGAAATCAATTTAATGAGTAATACATTTTGCTGAACAAGAATAGATAAAACCCCTAAAATTAAGTGGATTTTTCTTAGCGCCCTCATTACCGTATGAACAGCATCAGTAACATACTTAGCCAGACATATCAGGCTAGAATAAGAGGCAACTTTATTGGACATAGATCCATAGGGGATTTGACAGGTTATATGCAGAAAGGTTGTTTCCTTTTATGGGAGACTGTCAGGCTAGAGGGCTTAGTCTCACAATAGTGCTTCTCACATCTACAACAGAGCTGAGTAGGAGTTTCTCCTGTCAGCGGGTAATGGATTTATGGATTTCTTTACTACAGAGAGCTGTTGAGATTGGATCATCAAGTATATTCAAGGCTGGGATAGAGAGATTTTTAATCAATAAGGGAACCAAGAGGAATTGGGGAAAAGGCAGGAAAGTGGAGATGTGGATTAACGGATCAGCCATGGTTTAATGGCCTACTTTTGCTCGTCCATCTTATGGTCTTACAGCGTATGAAATTTTGACTGTTCAATTTCTTGACAAAATCTGTATAGAGGGGAAATGAGTGAAGAGTCCACCAAGATAGATCATTTGACTAGTCTAAGGCATTGGTGGACATCATAGCCGCTGATGTACTGAACTCAGCGAAGGCAGCCTGGAGGGACATTTAGATTCAATGTTATGGCTACTTTAACAGCCAGTTATAAAATTGTGCTCTTTTGTTGATGTGATTGTAAGCTTCATGGGTGCACCTGAGGAATAAAGAGGGGGCAGTGTCACTGCTGGGGCGGATTATCGACCCCCAAATAGTCAGCAAATTATAGAGAAACAGATACGTAGACAATTCACTGAGGTGTGTGAAACAATAATAACAATATTAAGGGATTTCAATTTCTCCAACATCAATTGGGATAAGCATAGTATAAAGTGCTTAGAGGGGGCAGAGTCCTTGAAATGCATTCAGGAGAGCTTTTTTTTTATCAACATATAGAAGGGCCAACAAGGAACAGTGCAGTGTTGGACTTAATTCTAGGAATTGAAGCCAGACAGATGTTTGAGGTAGTGGAGGGGGAGCATTTTAGTGACAGCAAGCCCGACATTGTACACTTCAAGCTTCTATCGGAAAAGGAGAATGGTGGACTGTAAAAGAAGCTTTTGAATTTGGGGAAGGCAGATTTTGTTAGAAGAAGGTAGAATTTGGCCAAAGTAGACCAGAACAGCTACTTCTGAGTAAATCTACAACGGAACAGTGGGCAACATTCAGAAAAGAATAGGGCACAGTACAGGCCCAACATGTTCTCTTTCAGGTGAAATGAAGGAACAGCAAGCCCAAAGAACATGGGATGTTAAGGAATATTCAGGATTGGTTAAGAAGGAAGGGAGAGGCTTTTAACAAGTACAAAGTGAGCAAATCAGTGGAGTCCCAGTGGAGTATAGAAAGTGCAAGGGGGAAGTAGAAAGTAATGAGGAGAGTAAAGAGGGAGATTGAAAAATACTGGTGGGTACAATTAGGGAGAATCCCAAGATATTCTACAAGTATATCAAGGAGAAGAGGATAACAAGGGAAAGAGGAGTGCCCATTAGGAACTAAGGGATCAATGTGTATGTGGAGCCAGAGGAGGTTGGCGAAATGTTAAATGTCTACTTCACATCTAAATTCGCTTTGGAGAAGGAAGTTGCAGGTACGGAATTTGGGAAAACAGACCGTGAGGTTCTTGAGTAGCTGTACACAGGGAGTAAGGAGCAATTGGAGGTTTTGGTAAGATTAAAAGTAGACAAGTCCACAGGTCTGAATGTATCCCGGGTTGCTGTGAGAGGCAAGCAAGGAAATTAGAGGGGCTCTGACACAATTTTGAAAATTTCTCTCTGGCCATAGGGGAGGTGCCAGAAGACTGGAGGACAGCTAATGTGCTTCGACTTTTTAAGGAGGATGGTCGAGATAAACCAGGGCATTACAGACCAGTGAGTCTCAGATCAGTGATAGGGAAACTATTGGACAAAATTCTGTAGAAGAGAATTAGTCTCCACTTGGAAAGGCAAGATTTCATCAAGGATAGTCAGCATGGCTTTGTCAGAGGGAGGTCATGCCTAACAGATTGGATTGAATTTTTCAAGGAAGTGGTCAGGCATTTAAATGAGAATAATGCAGTTGATGTAATTTATAAGAATGTCAACATTTGACAAGGTCACACAGGGAAGACTGATAAAGAAGGTAAAAGCACATGAGCTCCAGGATAACTTGGCAAGTTGGAACCAAAATTGGCTCAATGGCAGGAGGTGGAGGGGGTAGTGGCTGTTTGCATGACTGGAAACTGATGTCTAGGGGCATAATGCAGTGCTGGGTCCCTTAATGTTTTTGATATATATAATCAATATCAAAGAAAATATAGTGGTATGGGGAGGAGGGGAGGTGGTGGGTGGAATGTTTTCAGATGAATGATGATTGGCCAGCTTATTGACAATGAGGAAGGAGGTCTTAGGTTACAGGAGAATATAGATGAATTAGTCAGCAGATTCAGGGGCAGATGGAATTTAATGCTGATTAGTGTGAGGTGATGCACTTCTGAGAAAGGAACAAGACAAGGAAGTTCTCAACGAATGAGTACTCAACATCCCACACAAAAGGAACTGAGTTATGGACGAAACTACCAGAAAAACCATTGAGAAGGGAAGTTAAATAGGTTCTTTTAAAAAGAGGTTAAGGATAAAGTCAAATCCATTCAAAACAAAAAAGCCTGTTCAAATTAGTGGACATTTCCTAAAGATTATTCAAGTAGATTTTGGATGGGTCAAACACCTTCACAAATATTTGCAATCTAGACACTTGATATAGGAAAACTGGATTCTAATATTTTGTCCCGTTTTGTATGTCTCACTCCCCGGCTTGTTTGACACAAGTTTTAGCCAACAATTTTCATATCTCCTTACATGATTAATGTCAATTTTTTGATAATATTTTTGTGAAGCACTCTGGGGCATACTACTTTGTTAAACGTGTTATAGAAATGCAAGTTGTTATTATTGTAATTGAACTGACATCTCCTTTTTGTTGTATCTTATTTGGAGGCAATGAGGAGCAAAAATCTACCTTGACAACTAAAGAAATTTACCTGTAACTCTTAAAATCTTCTAACACTGGCTGTCTCATACAGAGGAAGAAATCCCCATCTTCCTAATTATGCATAGCTTCCACAGCACCTAGAATAAAATGAAATGACACAATTAAATGAACACTTATTCGACACCATCATTCATCATACGTATATTTGTTTCCTTCCCTTCTGCTTGGTATGAAGGTATTTCCCTCTTACTAGCTCCCTCCACAGCAGAGTGTAAGAGCACCAAGACCCCTGCTCATGGTAATGGTGCTGTCCCAGCCATGACAAAAATATATTCACAGTGGTAGACTCCTTAATATAATCGGATACAACAAAGACCTTCAAATTTTTGCTTCCAGCTGACATGAAGGATTAGATCATGCTCAATTATTCATACCAGCTGACAAAATAAAGACAAAGCTTCAATAAATAATACCAACTGACTACGTTTGAGCAGTTCCTACACAATATATTTACAGAACCTGCCCTTTAATGGTGCCACTGCCTTTAAGGTCTGAATTGCTCCCAAATATGCTCTTTTAATGACCCAATTGTATGGCTAGACATGTGCCTAACAGATATTCTCATCACATAGATGGACTAATTGTTAAACTAAGTCGCAATTCCTTCCCCTGTTGCTCAAAGACAGAATCTGCCTAGGGAAATTGTCCCTCTCTTGTTTTTTTCCTGTCTGTCTTATCTTGCTCTGCTGCATCATTGTTTTGGCTTTTTGTTTTTATTTTCCTTTTGCCTGTGAAACAATGGAAAGCATAGAAGGAGGAGGTGGAGAAGGAGAATCGCACTTCTGCTACTATTGGGTGGGGACATTTCACTTCAAGTTTATATGGGTAAATCTGACTTTTGTAATAGTGGAATATAATCATCAGGCTATTAGAGAAGAAGTAATATCAATTTTTTCAAATTTGACTCAATTTGATCTTAAATGATGTTTATTAGAGAACAAACTAACTAAAAAATAAACTCCGTTATTATTTATTACCAAGTAACAGAGTTTAAATCTTAAAGAGTCAAGCAAACGTACAGCATGGAGACAGACCCTTTGGTCCAACCAGTCTAGGCTGACCATCATCCCAACAAACTAATCCCACTTGGCTATGTTTGGTCCATATCGTTCCAAACCTTTCCGATTCATGAACTTATCCAAATGTTTTTTAAATGTTCTAACTGTACCTGCATCCACCACTTTCTCTGACTGTTCATTCCACACACGAACTATTCTCTGTGTAAAAACATTGTCCCTCATATCCTTTTTAAGTCTTTCTTCTCAACTTAAAAATGTGCCCCCTTATTTTTATTGATTTTGAGATATAGTATGAATAAGATATGAATTGATCTTGTTCCCATACATTGTTAATATTTCTTAAAGTTTACACTTCTGCAACTTATGCTTTTATTTCCTGACCATTTTATTGGTAAAGTTGATAGTTATTGGAAATTAGAAATTCTAATAGATATTTAGTAATTAAAAACTTGAGTAATGCTGAAAAAAGACACACCTGGTTGAAGCTTTTTGTCTTGCACTCATCAGAACATTTTGTTCAAATAGTAAAGTAAAGAAAAAGTAATATTTATATTCTATGAAAGGAGAGTGCTGATTGGTTGGTAATTGGATTCTGACTGGCAGAGGCGTTGGCATGGAGGATGTACCATTTGGATGGTGACTGAGAGTTACATTTGACAGTTAATCACAGAATTAGATGTCAGTCTCCCTTTGACCTCCACTCCAGATTTTCAGACTGAAGTTGTACCATTGACATCTCTTCATGTATCTACAAGGCAGCAGATGTTGAACACTATGTAATCATTAGTGAATATTCACACCTCTCACCTTATTTTGAAGATGCTTAGGCCTAGAACACTACACTGAATAACATTTTCAGTGATGTCCTGGGGATGAGATGATTGACCAACAACAATAACCACACAACTATCTTCCTTCCTACAACCAGTGGTGAGCTTTCCCTTGATTCCTACTGATTCCAGTTTTGCTAGGGATCTTTAATGCTACATGCAGTCAAGTCATCCCTTTATTTTCCACAATAATATTTTGTGTGGCACCATATCAAATGAGATCTGGAAATCTAAGAACATCGACCATTTCCTCTTTACCCACAGTGCATGTTATTCTTAAAGTAACTCAAATGAACTGGTTCAACATAACTTTCTTTTCACAAAGCCATGTTGACTCAGCTTTGAATTTTATCTTGAATTTTTCTAAGTATGTCGTGATAATGTCTTTAGTAATAACTTCTAACATTTTGCTATGATAGATATTATGCTTCCTAATCTATCGTTTCATGCTTGCTGTCTACCTTCTGTTTTGAGTAAAAGAGTTACATTCACAATCTTCTAATCTAATGGAACTTTCACAGAATCTATGGAAATTAGGACCAAAGCATTAACCATCCCACTAGCCACTTTTTGGGATGAAGTCTATTGGGGCTGATGCACTTGTCAATCCACAGTTCCAACAGAACCACTTCCCTTGTGATTGTAATTTTCTTTAGTTTCTCTCAACATTTACTTTGGTAATTCTTTCTGGTAAGTTTCTGAAGAAACTTTTATTATCAGATTTGATATTTCTAGCTTGTTTTCCCTCATAATTTAATATTTACCTCCTTATTCATCTTTTAGTAATTCTTAAAATATCCTAACCAATCTTTTGACCATACACCAATATTTGTGTAATTGAATGTGTTTCCTTTAAGTTTGGTTCTATCTTTTACAATTTTTAGTTAACCACAGGTGGTAAGTCCTCCCCTTGGAATTTTTCTGTCTTGTTGAAATGTATCTATTCTACATATTCTTAAAGATTCCCCTTCATCTGCCACTGAATCTCTACTAATCATCCCTTAAATTAGTTTACCTATTCATCTTAACTAACTCTTTCATGCCCTCATAATTTCTTTTACTTAGTTTGAAACATTAGTCTTGGACCAACACCCATCTCTCAAATTAAATGTAAAATTCAATCATATTAATAACACTGCAACTTAAGAGTTCCTTCACAATGAGGTCATTAATTACCCCAACTCATTGCATAAAATCAGATGAGCATGGCCTGCTGTCTAGTTGGCACCCGAGCTTGCTGCTCTAAGAAACTGTCCTGAAAACACCATGAAACTTTCTTCTCGGATACTTTGCCCTTGTGACCTTTACAATCTATATCTAGACAAAAATCCCCTATGATTCTTTCTGTATCTTCTTTTCAAGCTCCCATAACTTTTTTTCTTTATCTTCCATCCTACCATATGGTTACTGACAGATGCCTGTCAACGACTCTCTTGAGTAACTTCTTAACTTTGTCATTTCTTATCTCAAAACAAACCCTATCTATTTCCTATTTTCCTAAATTTAAGTCAGCCCTCTTTGGTGCTTTTTCTTCATTCCTACAATGGAATGTGGGTGTTGCTGGTAAGGCTGGCATTTGTTGCCTATTCCTAAGTGCCCTTGAACTGAGTGGCTCTCTAGGCAATTTCAGAGGGCAGTTAAGAGTCAACTATATTTCAATATGCCTGAAGTCACAATATAGACTAGGTAAGGATGCCCGATTTCTCCCCAAAATGTTATTAGTGAAACAGATGGGTATTTATGACCATGGTTAGACCAGTTTTTCCTAAATTTCAGATTTTATTAATTGCAAATTTCACCAGCTGCAACAATAGGATTCAAACCCATGTCTCCAGAGCATAGGCCTGTGATTACCAGTCCAATGACATTACCACCATGCCACCACCTGTATAACATGTATGATATTGCAACTATTAATGAAAGATTGCATGTGATTGCATAATCAGCCATGATCATATTGAATAGCGGTACGGTCTCAATGGGCCGAATGGTCTACTCCTGCACCTATTTTTTCTTTCTTTGTTAATTAACAGAATAAGTCCTTAAACTTTTCCTAGCTTCTTCTCCCTCCTATCTGTCCTGTAACCTTCAATATTCAAGTCCCAATCCATAGCCATGTCTCTGCAATAGCTGAAAGATCGTATTTATTTCTATTTACAGTTTATCTGTCTCATTCCAAATGTTAGGTGCATTCAAATACAAAGTCTTTAGTTTTGTCCTTGTATTATTTTTGTAACTTATAGCCCTATCTGCTGATTTAGTTTTAGATGTGTACTCTCTATCTCTTTCAGTCATGGTCTGTTTAGCATCCCACATATTAATACCTTCCTCTGTTATCTTGTTCCGACTTATTGATTGATCCCTTGGCCTCACTATTAGTTTAATAACCTCTTTACTTCCCCAATTACCTGGTGGGCAAGAAAACCAGCCCAAGTGTCATTCAGGTATAGATCATCACAACAGTACAGCCGCCATTTTCCCCAGTATTGGTGCCAATGTCTGAAAAACCAAAGCCAACTTCTCTCACAACAGCCTTTGACCTGCATTCATTTCTCTGATCTTAGTTGGATAATTTACCTGCTCATGGTTCAGGTAATAAATGACAGATTATTGCCGTTGACATTCTGCTTCTTAATTTGGTGACTAGATGCTCCTGCTGACCATGCAGAACATTGTTCCTTGTCCTACTTATGTCATTGATACCTCCATAAACCATGAAAACTGGATCTTCCCCCTATCACTGCAATTACTCTCCAGGCCTGACTACATGTTCTGAATACAAGGAGCAGGCAGGCCTTCTGGACTCCTGCCTCTTTGCACTGCACTAGCACCATTATATTCCTTTTTGCTTCCTGCACTTAAATGCTTCCTTGTACCATGGAGCTATGTTCATACAGTTCTCCACCCACAATCTTGATGGAAAATTTCAAAGTCTGAGGCTCCTGCATTTTGTATCCCATCACTTGCATCACTCACATTCAACTGTCCATGACCACTCTCTGGATTAGGTAAAAGCTCTTTCCTGATGAAGAGCTTTTGCCTGAAACATCGATTTCCCTGCTCCTCGGATGCTGCCTGAACTGCTGTGCTTTTCCAGCACCACTCTCATCCACACTGTCTGGATTAGAAGATCCATGACTATGATTGCATCCTGGTACAGAGCATCCAGTTAACCCTCCCTCATGCTGATGTGTCACAGTATCTGCAATTTAGAAATCAGCTCATAAACTTTGTGCATGAGGTCCTCTCATCATAAATATTTCTGACGGATGTGTTTGCCCTGGATCACATTGGCATCCATGAGCTCCCTCAAGCTGCAGTATGACACATCTTAATGAGTTTACATTAACTACTTAATTATTATATTCAATCTTTTTTTTTCATTTCTTTTAAATTTTATTCAACTTACTGCTGAAACCTTTATTATTTTAAATGTTATAAATAACATAAACCTTAATACTTATCAGAAATGAACCAAAACAACTAGCTTTTTACCTTGAAGTGAAAGAGGTGACCTCTGGCTTCAGCAACATGAACACAGGTTTGAAATTTGAGTGTCAGCTAGGGGCACTATAGTGCATTCATGTGGCTGAGAGGTTCATGGATAGCACATTTCAGGACATGGTCACCCCACAGCTTAAGAAGTGCAGAGGAGATGGATGACCTCCAGACTACCAGAAGAAGGGAACCAGGTAGTTAGTGACGGAATCTCCCAAGCAATCTCACTGGCAAACCATTTCTCAGTCTTGGGAAAAAAGGGAAAGTGACAGTTCTTTTGTAGAGGCCAGTCAGAGTGAATACTTTGACATTTTGGATCGTCCAGCTGCCCAACCAGGGGAGGACGAAACTGAAAGGCTAAGAGTGATAGAAAATTCATTAGCGAGGAGAGTAGACATGACTCCAGAATGGCCTGCCACCTCCCAGATGCCAGGATCAAGCTTGTCACAGAAGGGCATTCTGTAGGGAGATGGTGAATAACATTGCTCCAATGACATCAGAAAAAGGAGAAATGAGGTCCTGAAAGCAGACTTTAGGGAGTTAGGTAGGAAATTGAAAAACTGGATTTGCAAAGTAGTAATCTTCCAATTACTTTTGGTGTCACATAATGATAAGTAAAGAAACAGAAGAATATAGCGTGTGCATGATTAGCTGGAAAGATCGTGCAGGAATGAGGGCTTTAGATTACTGAGGCATTGGAACTTTTCTTGAAATGGTGAAACCTGTATATGTTGAATGAGTTACATCTCAACAAGAATAGGATCACCATCCTCATTGGGGGGAGTGGGGAGGTTAGCTACTGCTGTAAGGGTGGAATTAAGTTAGATAGGCAGAAAGTAGTATCCTGATAAGGAGAGCAGAGGGGAGAAAAGCTGAGATGGATTTAAAAATTACAATATGAGGAAATTAGTTTGGAAGGCAGAGGAAATGTAGTCTAGCTAAGAAAGAAGTGAATTTATCAAGACCAAATGGATAATCTTTTAATGTCTGAAGAATGAGGAAGATGAGCTGAGGGCACAAATAGGAACATGAGAGTATGATATCATAACAATGACTGAGAGTTGGCTGAAAGATAAGTGAGGAGGGGAAAGTGAGGACTGCAGATGCTAGAGATCAGAATCGAGTGTGTGCTGCTGGAAAAGCATAGGAGATCAGGCTGCATTCCTGATGAAGGGCTTATGCCCGAAACATCGATTCTCCTGCTCCTCGGATGCTGCCTGACCTACTGTGCTTTTCTTTCTGAAAGAGAAGCAGGATTGGCAGCTTGATTTTCCTGGCTGTTAGGTAGTCAGATGATGTGGAGAAGGGAATAGAAGGGGGACGGGGGCAAGCACAATATTGATCAAGGAATCTATTGTATCAGTGAGGAGAGATAATATCTTGGAAGGATCATCAAATGAGGGAATATGGCTTGAGGTAACAAACACAAAGGGACAATGACTCTGTTCAGTGTGTACCACAGGCCTGTAACAGACAGGGAGGCATAGAGGATGAAACATGCAACAAAATTTCAGAGAAGTGTAAAAATAATTAGTCAACAATAATAGGGGATTTTTAACTACCCAGACATTAACTGCAATAATTTCAGTGTGCAGGAAGGGACATACATTTGTGCATTGCACCCAAATCTTGTTTTTAGCCAGTACATAGAAAGACCAACAAGGGAGGGGCAGTTCTGACTTAATATTTGGAAACGTATCTGGACAGTGTGGAAGGTGAATCATTAGGGCAACATTCTGGAGGCAATGACCATAACTCAGTTGGATTCAGGATAGTAATTTACAAGGAAAAGGATGGGCTAAGAATACAAGGTCTAAGCTGGCAAAAGCTAATTTTACTAAGATGCGTCAAAATTTGGTCCAATGGACTTGCAAATAAAACTATCTCAGAGTTACAGGAGTCATTCAACCAGAAAATAGCAAGAATGCAGGGCAAATAAGTTCCTGTAAAGGCTAAGAGTCAGACCAGGACCGTAGGAGAACCCTGGATGTCAAGGGCGAGAAAAGGTTAGGATTAAGAAAAGCAAAACATTTATGGCAGATACCAAGGACTAAATATGGTAGAATCACTAGATTTGGATAAAAAGTACAGGAGTCTAAAAAGGACGTTAGGAAAGCATGAGAATGCACTGGCAAGTAGAATAAAGCAAAATCCAAAGGGGTTAAAACATATAAAGAGCAAGAGAAGAACTAGTGAAAGAATAGGCCCATTAGGACTATGGAGATAATGTGTGCATGGACCCACAAGAAATGGGAACAATCTTCAATGAATACTATGTGTCAGTCTTCACAATGGTCTGTACAGGTATAGGCATCAGGGTGGAAGACTGTGAAATAATAGATGAAACTAACATAGAGTCAGTAATAGGATATATCTCATCTGTGCCTGCAGATTTATCCACTGTAAAGGTTTGGGGCGGCACGGTGGCACAGTGGTTCGCACTGCTGCCTCACAGCGCCAGAGACCCGGGTTCAATTCCCGCCTCAGGCGACTGGCTGTGTGGAGTTTGCACATTCTCCCTGTGTCTGCGTGGGTTTCCTCCGGGTGCTCCGGTTTCCTCCCACAGTCCAAAGATGTGCAGGTCAGGTGAATTGGCCATGCTAAATTGCCCGTAGTGTTAGGTATGGGGTAAATGTAGGGGTATGGGTGGGTTGCACTTCGGCGGGTCGGTGTGGACTTGTTGGGCCGAAGGGCCTGTTTCCACACTGTAATGTAATGTAATCTAATCTAATCTAATAGTGGATTTAGATTAGATTAGATTAGATTACTTACAGTGTGGAAACAGGCCCTTCGGCCCAACAAGTCCACACCGACCTGCCAAAGTGTAACCCACCCAGACCCATTCCCCTACATTTACCCCTTCACCTAACACTACGGGCAATTTAGTATGGCCAATTCACCTAACCTGCGCATTTTTTTTTGGATTGTGGGAGGAAACCGGAGCACCCGGAGGAAACCCACGCAGACACAGGGAGAATGTGCAAACTCCACACAGAGAGTAGCCTGTGGCGGGAATTGAACCCAGGTCTCTGGCACTGTGAGGCAGCAGTGCGAACCACTGTGCCACCGTGCCGCCCCAAACCTTTACAGTGGATAAATCTGCGGGCACAGATGAGATATATCCTAGGCTATTGAGGAAGCTAAGGAAGGAGATATCTGGAGCTCTGGCAGTCATTTTCAAATTCTGGCTGTTCAGACATGAACTGTTATAGAACTGGAGGACTGTCTAAAGCTCCACCATTACTTAAGAAGAGAGGAAGGGCCAGACCATGAAATTGTAGGCCAATCAGTCGAACCTCAGTAGTGGGAACGTTATTAGAGGGAATTCTGAGGGAAAAATACTTATGAGTTAGGGATCATCAGCATGGATTTGTTACAAGAAGGCTGTGTTTGACACAATGATCACATTTTTTGAGGAAACTCCTGGCGATAATACATTTAATATGGTCCATAAGGACTTTTTCAAGGCTTCTGCCAGACTTCTCAAGAAAGTAAGATTCCAAGGGAATCCAAACCAAAGTGACATGTTGGATTCATCATTGGCTAAGGGACAGGAAGAAAAGGATGATGATAGAGGGATATTTCAGTGACTAGAAATCTGTTTTCAGTGCGGGTCCACACGATCATAATGATAGAGTCATAGAGGTCCATAGCACAAAAAAGAACCTTCGGCCTGTCATATCTGTACTGGTCAAAATAAGCATCTAACTATTCTAACCCCATTTTCCTTGGCATTGCAAATGCACATCTAAATATTTCTTAAATGTTATGAGGGTTTCTACCTCTAACATCCTCACAAGGAGTGAATTCCAGATTTTCCTCACATCGCCTCTGAACCTCCTGCCCCTTACCTGAAATCTATGCCTCTTGATTATTAATTTCTCTATCAAGGGAGGGATCTCTGTCTACCTGAGCAATACCCTTCATAACTTTATACATCTCAGTCATGTACCCCCTCAGTCTCCTTTGCCCTGTGGAAAACTTCACCAGTTTATCCAATCTCTGTTCACAACTAGAACTCTCCAACCCAGGCAATAACCTGGTGAAACTCTTCTGCACCCTCTCCTGCACAATCACATTCCTCCAATAATTTAGAATCCAGAACTGCTCACGACATCCTGGCTTTTTTACAGTTTCAGCATAACCTCCCTTTCTTAAACTCTATGCCTTGGCTAATAGTGGCAAGTATCCTAAATGCCTTCTTTTTTGCTTTATCTACCTGTTCCATTACATTAAGGGAGTAATGGACATGCACACTGATGTCCCTCTGATTCTTGTGGTCCTATCATTCTTATAATTCATCATTTGTGACCAAAGGAGTCCTTTTATCAGGAATCAGAAATGTTTGTATATTGAAGAAACAAGTTTACAAACATAGTGAACACATGAACTAGTCAGTATACACCAGAGGCATATTATTCAATTAGTGTTCCTAAACGTTCAGAGGTGTACATCTTATATAGAATTCTTGTATTATTATTATTAAGCATCATTTTTACATATCTTAGATTAGATTACTTGCAGTGTGGAAATAGGCCCTTCGGCCCAACAAGTTGCCACCGACCCTCCGAAGGGCAACCCACCCATACCCATTCCCCTACATTTATCCCTTCACCTTACACTAAGGGCAATGTAGCACAGCCAATTCACCTAACCTGCACATCTTTGGACTGTGGGAGGAAACCAGAGGAAACCCACGCACACACAGGGAGAACGTGCAAACTCCACACAGACAGTTGCCTGAGGCAGGAATTGAACCCGGGTCTCTGGCGCTGTGAGGCAGCAGTGCTAACCACTGTGCCACTGTACCGCCCTTAGTTTGGTTTCAAATAGACAAGAGGCTAGCTATTCTTGATTACAGATGAATAGAAAACTGACTTTGGGTGATTGATTGGGAACTTGTGAGTGATTGAGACTGGGTAGTTGGTGATGGAGATGGCAGACTGTAGTTGACGCCTTATTCTATCAAATTTAAAAACCGAAAGAACTGCTGATGCTGTAAATCAGAAACAAAAGCTCAGCAGGTCTGGTAGCATCTGTGAAGAGAAATGAAAGTTAACGTTTTGGGTCTAGTGACCCTTCCTCAGAACTGACGGTGACTTGGAAAATGTTGGTTTATATGCAGATGATAGGGTTGGGGGGAGGGGATAAGGAGTAAACAATAGGTGGGGATAGAGCCCAAAGAGAGAGAACAGTTGAACAGATAAAGGAGTTGATAGCGATCCGACTAGGAGCATGAATAGCTATTAATGGAGACTGTTGGTGGCTAACGATGGGTAGTGTGTAATGGCAGACTATGTGATAACAAGGCCTGGCATGTGAGGTAGGGGGCTCGGACATGGGGAGGTTCAGGCCCTAACATCATTGAACTCGATATTGAGTCTGGAAGGCTGCAGGATTCCCCAAATGAAAATGAGTAGTTGTTCTTCCAGCTTCACTGGAGCACTACAGTAAGCCTGAGACAGAGATGTTGGCCAGGAAACAGGGTGGTGTGTTAAACTGGTAGGCAACTGGAAGCTCAGGGTCTTTTCTATGGGCAGGATGTAGATATTTTGTGAAGCGATCACCCAGTCTACACTTTGTTCCCTAACGTAGAGGAGACCACATTGTGAGCAGCAAATGCAGCTGACCAGATTGTGAGAAGTGTGGGTAAAGTGCTGCTTCACTTGGAAGGAATGTTTGGACCTTTGGACACTGAGGAGGGAGGAGGTAAATGGGCATTACACCTTCAGCAGTTGCAGGGGAAAGTACCATGGGGCTATGTATCTGACAGCTGGTGCTCAGCTTCCACAAAGTGGAGGTCAGTGTGCCAGACTACAACAGCATCGCCCATATCAGCAGGTTTAATAACAAAGTCAGGGTTGGATCTAAGTACACGGAGCGCAGTCAGTTTGAAAAGAGATAGCTTGGACTGGGGGAGGTGACCAATGTCACATCGATAGTTCTTAATGAGCAGATTGAGTAAAGGTATAAGGAGGGGTCCAGTTGGAGGGAGAGTGTTGGAGCTGGGTGAAGGGCTCTGTGGGAAGAGGAGAGGACTCTCATCCAAAGAAATGGGCATGGAGGCGAAAATGGTGGAAGAAGAGTTCAGCATCATGTCATGCCTGAAATTCATTAAAGTGGGGATGTAGAGGGATACAGCTGTGTTCTTTGCTGAGTACAGAACATTCAGTATCAAAGAGCAGACGGTTAGGAGGAATGGTGAATAACCAACAGGAAGTGGGGTTGGGCGAGGTGTTGGAGCCAGAGAGGAGGATAGGGGAGGAAGGTTCCAGAAGGCCATGGGTATCCATGAGTTGTTGCATCTTGTGGGCCTTGATGCCTGAAAGGAAACAAAACGTTCCTGGTTAACATGGCAAATGAGCCAGAGGATGAAGTGGAACTGTGGAGTCGTGCAGCCCTGAGCCAGCGTGTCGCACTGCTGTTGGAGAGAGAGGCCACGTGGCACTGAGTGTGGATCTCAGGATGCAACAAGAGCATCTATCTGTGGAAAATTGAACATCTCAGAGACACCTGTGATCCTGGGTGGATTCAAAGCATGAGGGATGAAACTTCAGTTGGAATCCACATGGGGTTAGTCAGAGCCAGAGGCAGTCACTGAGGAATGTGATGTAGCTGTGGAAATGAGTCTTAGCAAATATTGTACCTGGTCAAACACCAGAAATGACAGTGAAATTAATGTTGGTGGACAAGAAAAAAGATTGGATTGGAAATCCCATCGGAGAGAGGAGCAGAACATGCCTAGAAGAGATGTGGCAGTGGGTTAAACACTAAATTAAAAACGCTATTCACCAAATCTGATATTTTGATCTTTCAGATGAGATATTAATCTGAGGTCCAGTTTGCCCTCTAAGGGATTGTTAAACATCTCATATTGCTACTCAAAGAATAGAAGTAGAGTTTTTTCCATTGTCCTGTCCAACATTTACTCTAACCCAAGATTACTGAAACAAATTACTGATGTTCGTCAGACTTGCTGTATACTGTGTACAAGTTTCATTTAATTGGATTACAAAAGTATCTAGTCTTCTGAAGTAATTAATTGCCTACAAAGTGTTTTATTAGTGAAATCATGATCGGAGATATATAAATTCAAGTTATTTATTTGTCTTTTAAATGTGTGTGTGAGCAACAAGAAGAGAAAGGGAATAAAAGCTGTTAGATTGACTTTCATGGGATGTGCACAGAACCAGCAAGACCAACATTTGTTGCAAATGTTCTTGAACTGAATGGCTTGCTCAGCCATTGAAGAGGGAAAGTGTCAACAATATTGCTGTGCATCTTGCGTCACCTCCAGATCAGACTGGGAATGGATGGAAGACTTCCTTCTGTGAATTAAATTATTAATTAGACATAACTTGCATTGATCCCATTTTCTGGATTATTTGCCAGTGACATTACCACTATGACATTTTCATTATGCAATAATCTCTTTCTTGGCAAGATATTCACCACACTGTCCTACAATAGACAATAGGTGCAGGAGTAGGCCATTCAGCCCTTCGAGCCTGATACATGATACAGTCTGACCAATATGTGACTCCAGTCACACATTATGTGATTAACTGCTACTACTCAATTGCAATTTTGTGTCAATGTGTTTTCTCTAAAGAAATTTAGGATTAGTTATTGCTTAAATGTAAGATTAGGTTCTATATTTCTGTTTCCTGCTCTCCCTGGACTAGCATCCATCCTTATGCAAATTAATTGTATCAGCCATTCTTATAACTTTCAACACATGAAAATGAAATATCTTACCCCATTTATCTGGATAATACCAAATCCTGGGGCAACATTTTCTTTCACCATTAATATATTACAGTTCTCTTGCTGATTTCTATATCTTTCTAATTTGAACACAATATATATCAAGAAATAGTGGGATACACTGGATACGGCAAAGTCTATGAGCCCTCACACCTTTCCAGCAATAGTATCAAAGACTTGTGCTCCAAAATTTGCCGCTCCCCTAGCCAAGTTGTTCCAGTACAGTTACAACACTGGCATCTACTTGACAATGTGGAAAATTGCCCAAGTACAGCCTGTACATAAAAAGCAGGACAAATCCAATTCGGTCATTTACCACCCCATTGGTCTACTCTCAATCATCAGAAAAGTAATAAAAAGGTGTCATCAACAGTGCTATCAAGCTGCATCTGCTCAGCAATAACCTGCTCAGTGACGCTCACTTTGTTCCACCAGGGCCACTCAGCTCCTGACTTCATTGCAGCCTTGGTTCAAACACGGGAAAAAAGAGCTGATTTCCAGAGGTGAGCTGAGAGTGACAGCCCTAGACATTAAGGCTATATTCGATTCTCTACAGTGTGGAAACAGGCCCCTTGGCCCAACAAGTCCACACTGACCCTCCGAAGAGTAACCCACCCAGTTCCATTTCCCTCTGACTAATGCACCTAACACTAAGGGCAATTTAGTATGGCCTATTCACCTGACCTCTTTGGACTGTGGGAGGAAACCAAAGTACCTGGAGGGAAGCCACGCAGACACGGGGAGAATGTACAAACTCCACACAGACATTTGCCCGAGGCTGGAATCAAACTCAAGTCCCAGGTACTGTGAGGCAGCAGTGTTAACCACTGAGCCATCATGCCACCCAAATTGCAAAACATTCAGTACCATTCATGACTCCTCAGTTACTGAAGCAGTCCACGTTCAAATGCAGCAAGATCTGGACATTATACAGGCTTGGGCTGACTAGTAGCAAGTAACACTTGTGCCACACAAATGCAGGCTATGACCATCACTAATCAGAAACAATCTAACCACTGGCCAATGGTCATTCAATGGTGTTACCATCATTGAATCTTCCACGATCAACAACTTGGGGATTATCATTGACCAGAAACTCAGGTGGACTCACCATATAAACACTGTGGCTACAAGAGCAGGTCAGAAGCTAGCAATACTGCAGTGAGTAACTCACTCCTGACTCCTCAAAACCTGTCCACCATCTACAATGCACAAGTTAGGAGTGTGATGGAATACTCCCTATTTGCGTGGATGAATGCAGCCCCAATAATACTCAAGAAGCTTGACACCATTCAGGACAAAGCAGGCCACTTGATTGGCACTACATCCACAAGCACCAGTCCCTCCACCACTGATACTCAGTAGCAGCAATGTGCACTATCACAAGATGCACTGAAGAAATTCACCAAAGATCCTCAGACAACACCGTCCAACCCACAACCACTTCCATCTAGAAGGACAAGGGGCACAGATACATGGGAGCACGACCACCTTCAAGCTCCCCTCCAAGCCACACACCATCCTGACTTGGAAATATATCGCTGGTCCTTCACTGTCGCTGGGTCAAAAGCCTGGAATTCCCTCTCTAATGGCATTGTAGGTCAACCCACAGCAGGTGGACTGCAGCAGTTCAAGAAGGCAGCTCATCACCACCTTCTTAAGGGCAACTAGGGATGGGCAATAAATACTGGCCAGTGAGCGACACCCACATCCCACAAAATGAATTTTAAAATTTCCAAAATTCTGAAATCACAGTTCGATTCAGTTGCCTAAATATCAAATTGCAAACAAAAAAATGTTTCAAAAATTAGAACTTAGCAAGGACCTCAAACCTATAATCTGTCATTACATTGTCTACTTAATAAGGATAATACAATCCTACATTTTTAACAACTACAAATGAAAGAAATGGTGTTCCCAAGCAGCAAGATCAAACGCTACCTTTTTTGTATAATACCGATTTACATCTCATTTTCCACTTGGGGACCCGGCAGCTTCTATCACTCAGCCCAATTCTGGTAATGTTAGAGCCTCATTTCATCCTTCTGTTTCCTTTACCCACTCCACTCCCTGGTCCTGTCATGACATGGGTTCCAATCAGCACAGCCAACCCACTCTCACTCACCTTTAGTCCTATTTTCAAATTACATTGTTCCTTTCGGCATAGCTACTCTCAACTCTCATCACCACTTATACTACTCCGATTCTCTTTTGTCCTGGCCGACTATCAATAATCCTCTCATTTGCTGACCCATTTCACATCAGTCCCTCCTTCTGGGGTTCAACTCGACTTAACCACTCTGCTCTTGCCCCTCATCCTTTCCAACCTCACCTTTAGTATAAATACCATATTTTCCTAGCTGCTATCGGTTCTGATGAAGAGTCACCGGACTTGAAATGTTAACTCTGCTTTCACAGAATCATTGAATCCCGACAGTGTGGAAACAGGCCATGCAAGTCCACACCAACCCTCCAAAGAGCATTCCACCCAGATCCACTCTTTTCCTGTAACCCTGCATTTCCCATGGCTCATACCCCATTCAGACTGCATATCCCTGGACACTATAGTCAATTTAGCATGGCCAATCCACCCAACCTGTACATCTTTGGACTATGGGAGGAAACCAGAGCACCCAGAAGAAACCTATGCAGACAAGTGAAGAACATGCAAACATCACACAAACAGTTGCCCAAGGGTGGAATCAAACCTGGGTATCTGGTGCTGTAAGACAGCAATGCTAATCACTGAGCCACTGTGCCTCTTTCTCCCTTCAGATGCTGCCAGACCAGCTGAGTTTCGCTAGTAATTTCTGTTTTTGTACCTTTTTTCAACTCACTATTATAATTCCATTGCCATGAACTGAGATATCACATGATTCATCCACTGAGGGAAATTGAAGTCAAATTTTAGCCAAGACAGAATTTAAATTCAGGCATTTCAAATGGAAGTCCGGCTATGGCTAGCTGATTGTGTTTGTGCAAGAAACAATATGGGACAGAAAATCACTGTAATGATTTAAATTACAGTCGATGTTGCAGAAGAATCGCACTGATAGTGTTGAGATAATTAAACAAATATATTTGTTTTTTGTTGCAACTTCATATCACTAATACCATTGAATAAATCCATCTTTCATCATTTCGGGTCATTAAGATCTTATCCTATCCTACTTTTTCTAACTACAGATGTACTGTTATTGTTGTTATGCTATTTCTGACTACTTCAAGTCAGGAAATAGACTGATTCCCTGGACAATATTTTTGGATGAAGTGGTAGGAACTTGAGTACATTAAATGCTACTTAAAATTGTACAAACTCTTTGGAGATTCAGCAGAAATCATGTAAAGTCTACGAGGAATTAACTATCCTCAAGGCTGAATTTAGCATTGGGGTGAAAGTCACTCATACAGAAACCGCTAATGTTGTTTCACTGATCGGCAGATGAGAGATTGTTTTTCTCTACTGACAGAACATTCATTAGAAAATGAATAATCCTAATGAATATCAAACAGCTGAGACCAGCACCTTGTACAGAATTGCACAGGAATACTATTGCATCCAAAGAGGGGATACACCTGGGCTTATAGACAACAAGACATAACAACTTGACATTCTCTACCAAATGACAGATGTTGTCTTGGATAGCAATTCTCTGTAGAACTTTTAGTCTAGATGGCATTGGTATCAATTACTTTTTTTCTCACAAGAAAATAGCATTCTTATTAGTAACTATCCAATGAGATTTCAGGTGGGCTTTTCTCTTCACCTTTTCATCAAAAAAAAAAACAGCCATTGTGTATCGCCAATTGGATGTTTTGCATCTTAGCTGATCATATCAGTGGTTACAGAAGCTACTGACCATAGCTCTTATCTAGTCAGAATTTTGAATCCACTAAGACTATTTGTTTCCATTTGGTAAATAATATTTGAAGCCTGTAGCAAAAAAGATTTTTAAAAAGAGCATTCAGTGCCGATTGATTCTAAGTGCAGTTCACAAGCCTTGATGTGGGGAAAGATAAAAATGCAAACCTCAATTTCAAAGCATGATGGGATTGTTATGACTTGAAATACATACAGCGGAATCTTATAGAGATCTGAACAATGTGGACTGTGGTGAGATTTGTGGCAGAATCAGATGAGAAGCCGGGTGAGGCCTATCTCGACATCGGAAGGTGTCATAGAAATCCTAGTGTGGACACAGACTATTTAGCCTAGCAAGCCCACACTGACTCTTCGAACTGCATCCCGCCCAGACTCATCTTCCTAACCTATCCCTGTAACCCTGCATTTCCCATGTGTTATCCACCTTACCTACACATCCTTGGGCACTATGGACAATTTAGCATGGCCAATCTATCTAACCTACATATCCTTGGACTGTGGGATGAAACTGGAGCACCCAGAGGAAACCCACACCGACACAGGAAGAATGTCCAAACTCCACACAGATAGTCGCCCGAGGCAGGAATCGAACCCGGGTCCCTGGTGCTATGAGGCAGCAGTGCCAACCACTGAGGCACTCTGCCACCCCATCACAGCATCTTTTGTGCCTTTACTAAGCAGCAAAGTAAGTTTCTCATGAGGCAGTAGCGAGTTGCTAATTAAGGGAGATTATTGCTTGTTAAACACCTTATTAACAACATAACATGCCACATTAATATTCAGCTTCCTATCTTATGAAATGCACTGAACAAACTAGATGTCAAGAAATCTTGACATGGAAATCAGAGCAACTACCTTCAAATTTCAGCTCATTGCTGCTGCCTTTATGTTGCTTAGCAGCAACTAGCATCTCAGAGCACGATCCATGGGCACCAGCCACATGCAGCCCTCGTTCATGGACATCGACAGTCAACACTTCTCAATCCCTCATGACACCATTATCCCTTTCCTATCCGTTTAGAAGCTGTTCAGGAAGGGTGAGGGGTGACCTTACAGAGGTTTATAAAATCATAAGGGGCATGAATAGGGTGAAGAGCCAAGTCTCTTTCTCAGGATAGGGGAGTCTAAAACTAGAGGGCATAGGTTTAAGGTGAGAGCAGGCAAGATTTAAAAAGAACCTGAGGGGCAACCTTTTCATGCAGAGGGTGGTGCCTGTATGGATCAAGCTGCCTGAGGAGGTGATGAAAGGGGTGTACAATTGCAACATTTTAAAGGCACCTGGATGTACATGAATAGGAAGGGTTTAGAGGAATATGTGCCAAGTGCTGGCAAATGGGACTAGATCAGTTTAGGATATCTGGTCAGTGCTAAGAAGTTGGACCAAAGGGTTCTTTTCCGTACTGTACGACTCTATGACTCCATCAAGTGTTCAATTGTCCAGAAGCTAGTCATTTTCTTTTGGTTCTGGTCAATTTTTAACAAATATGTACAGTCCAGTCTCGACCAATTTGAAGATTCTGTCTAAAGCAATAATCTGATTGGCGTGGATGGGTTGGGTTGATGGGGCTGTTTCCATGCTGTATAAGTCTATGTCTCTATGGTCTAGAGACTTGCATTACAGGGATCACTGACAACTCATGTTGAAATGTTGCAGCAGGAATACTTTGTACAAAGGAATAGGCACCCAGCTCACGGATACAACCAGGCTGCATCCTAGGGCTGTTTCTTTGTTCTCACAGCTTTCACTCACTCAGTTACCACCACCACCGCCAGCCCCTCCACCGCCCGCCACCCCCCACCCACCATGCTCCCAGTATTTCTGTCTGGCCTTGGTGCACACTGCATATTAGTGCTTTTGTGCTTCAGCCAGAGCTAAAGGCTATCGGTGTTGATGTATTGACATGCTCTTTTGTGCAGACATACAGACAGGCTGCGAGTGATGCTTTTTCAGTAGTATCTGTTCAGGGGAAGGGGAAATCTTGCTGAATGGCACATCAAGCCATCAACACCTAAACCACGTGCCAGCAGCCTGGGTGACACAAACACTGCATTTGGAATATCATGAGCAGTTTTGTGCCCTGGACCTAAGGAAGCATGTGCTGGTGTTGGAAGAGATCCAGAGGAGGTTTACAAGAATGATCCTAGGGATGAGGCCTTGTCGTTTGAGGAGCGGTTGAGGACTCTGAGTCTATACTCAATGGAGTTTAGTGGAATGAGGCAGGATCTCATTAAAACTTACAGAATACTGAAAAGCCCAGATGGAATGCACGTAGAGAAGATGTTTCCAAAAGAAGGAGAGACTATGACCCAAGGGCACAAACTGAAATGAAGACAAATTTCTTTAGCCAGACAGTGGTAAATCTGTGGACTCATTGATGCAGAGGGCTGTGGAGGTCAATTCATTGAATGAAGACAGAGATAGATAGGCTCTTAATTAGTAAGGGGATCAAGAGTTATGGAGAGAAGGTGGAGAAATCAGACATGATTGACATTGTGGTTCAGAAGTTAGAAGCAATGAGTTAAAAAAAAGTGAATGCTGTCCAAAAGTACCACATCATTTGTGGATCTTCCCAGGGTGCTGTGTGACAAAGGGGACACTCCTGCATCACATGGATGTAGGTCTGAGGTATACTACAATTAATACAATTGAAAATGTAATAGTTGTCCTGTATAATCAAATAGGGCATACCGTATCATCCTGGCATGCTGTACTCTGCACAACTGGAGCAGGCGATGAGGTGATGTGACAGATGCTGAGGAGTCAGGAGAATAGGAGCAGTCATCAAAGGAGAAGGCTGAGAATACTGAGCTGGAGGAAACTTCCCTCATGGTGACAGAGCTCATATACATCAGAAGCTCCAAGGCAGACAGGACCTGACTGATGTGGACATTTCGGGTCCAATGATCCTTCCTCAGAACTTCCTTAATTAACTGTGACTTCTGTTCATCGTGGCTCCTAAACCAGCTGAGTTTTTCCAGCAACGTCTGTTTTACTGATTTACAGCATCTGCAGTTCTTTTGGTTTTTATTTAGAACTTGGTTGATACCTGGTTCCAACAGATGAGAGCTGGGAGCAGCATACCATTATGGACTGTCAAGATCATCATGCCAGCATTTACTTAACATTCTCAGAATGAATTGCAGCCTTTATTCATTTTCTTAGTGTTCTCTTTTACTCACTAAGCTCATGTTTGGACTTGTCCAATTGCTTGCCTGTTGTGATGTGCCTACTGGACAAGGGACAAGACGTGGGTATCCATTGGGCACTAGAGCCAGAGTGGTGGTATTTTAGAGAGGGTGTAGTTAGATGGATGTAGCTAAGCAGCGGTAAAATTGTCCTGGTGCACAGTTGCATTCAAAGATAGTGTGGATGCAAGGGGTGCCGATCTTTTGGTGGACACCTGCTGAATACTGAGTTATTTTGGAATTAGCACTTGGTAAAATGAGGCAAGAATAATGCCATGGAGTAGTGAATCTATGGTAGTTAAGGAGATGCATTTGGTAAGATTTATGAAGATTTATGATGGTAATCTCTTCAAAACATTTGATGCAACTTGCACTTAGCCAAAAACAATTAAGATTCAATCCATAGTGACTTTACAAGATTGAAAAACAAAAAGTAGCTAATATTGGTCATGGAGCTGCAAAATATCAAACTATTATAGATGTTACACTCAAAGCCATAGAAAAACATCAACAGGTTTGCACTATTTACTCAGTTACAAAGGACAAGTTTCGGTATGAAGTTTCAAGCTTCCCAATAAAGAAAAATGTTAACTATAATCCTCTACAAAATATACAGTATCAGATCTCATACGGTTGATATGACTGAAATGTTGGACAATAAATTCATTTGTCGAAAAGTGTGGTGCTGGAAAAGCACAGCCAATCAGGCAGTATCTGAGGACCAGGAGAGTCGGCGTTACGAGCATAATCTCTTCATCAGAAATTCACCACACTTTTTGACTCTGATCTCCAGCATTTGCAGTCCTCACTTTCTCCTATAAATTCATTTGTCCTGTTTTTTGGGCATGGTTGTAATGATTCATGGTCTGCTCACCCATGTTCAAATTAAGATTGGAAAGATGCTCATGTGGTTTGTTCACCTGTGCTGACTGATTGCAGCATGGGCTGAAACAATGCCCACACTGCCCTCTTCTTCTAAATGTTGCCTAATGTCTCTATAGTCAAAGGCAGAAGTCATACAACACCAGGTATTGTCATTTGAAATCACAAGCTTTCGGAGCACTGCTCCACTTCTCCTGATGAAGGAACAGTGCTCCAAAAACTTGTGATTTCAAATAATTTTCTTGGACTATAACCTGGTGTTGTGTAACTTCTGACTTTGTCTACTCTAGTCCAACACCAGCACCGCCACATCATGTCTCTACACTCAGCAGTGAAGGGGTGGGGCAAATGGTGTGTTGGTGCAGCTAATGGTGTTTGGAAACCACATAACCTAGCTCATCTTCTTTTCATAAAGCAGGCTGTACCTTTTAAAGAGAAACTGCCCCACAGAAAACTAATTCAGTTTAGCACTTCACCTCACCCTCATACACTTTCCAATAACACCAGCCTTACAACCACCTTCCTCTGCTTCCTGTTACCTCTGCTAACTATTCAGCTGTGACAAGCACATCACCCATACAGAATACTATTATCCCTTAAATTCTATCACCTCGCTTGCAGGACAAGGTAATACACAAGTGAAATGAACAATAAGTTTGCTTATATCTCCTAAGCCTTGTGGAAGAGATTGTTCACACAATTGTGCGGCTTGTTGCTATGGGGTCTCTAGGTTCAGATATCACAGAGATCTTTGAGAATGAGAGTGAGAGTGAGAGATATTATGGTCCTTCTCAACTCCCAGCTCACCTTCATCATAATTTTTGGCCCAATAAACAAATACTGAAGGTATGCCCATGGACCTCTTACTTTCTATCCCAAGAACTATTTCCTCATACGAATCCTTCCCTAGTAAGTTATTAGCCCCTGTTTGCCTATCTGACTGCGGCAACCAAGAAAGATGAGAGAGAGCAACAGCATGAGACTGACAAAGAAGACATATCAGATTATCTAACACTCAATGCCACCAATATAATTTAATATTCAAAGGATCTGATGTCACTGGCTAGGGCAGCATTTATTGCCCATCCTTAATTGCCTTTGAGCAGATGGTGATGAACTGTATTCTTGAGAATGACCACAGTCATCTGGCTATAGGAAGACCCACAATGCCAATGGGGAGGGAGTCCCAGGATTTTAATCCAGCAAAAGTAAAGGGATGAAGATAAAATTCAACGTTAAGATAATGTGTGACTGTGAAGGGAAATTATTCAATGCATTACTTAAATTAGTTCTCTTGGAGATAATCAGAGAGCTAATACAGAAACAGTGGGAAGAATGGCCCCTTGCTGCACCATAACAATTCTCTCATTCTGCATCTGCTGTCCCTGTTCTTCTTGGTGGTAGAGATCGTGAGTACATACAGCTGCCACTGTGCATCCGTTGTGAAGGGAGTGAAGATTAAAGGTTGCTGTTGGGGTGCAAATCAAGTAGACTGTTTTGTCCTGAATGATGTTGATCTCTTGCATTTTGTTGGAGCTGCATCCTCTGAGACAAGAAGAAAATAGTCCATCACACTTCTGGCCTATGCTTTGTAGATGGTGGACAGGTTTTGGGAAGACAGGAGGTGAAATACTCACCACAGAATTCCTAGCCTCTGACCTGCTCTTGCTGCCACTGCATTTATATTGACCAGTCAAGTTCAGGTATTGGTTAATAGTTGTTAGGGTGAGTGAATCAGTAATGTTGATGCAATTGAACTTCAAAAGACAAAGGTTACTCTCTCTGGTTGGAAATAATCATTGCATAACACTTGCATAACCCAAAGGTTATTTACCACTTTTCAGTCCAAGCCTGGATACTGTGTAGGTCTTGCTGCATTTGGACATGAACAATTTCAGTACCTGAGCAGTCTCAAATGGTGTTGAACATTGTAAATCATCAGTGGACATCCCCATTTCTGACCTTGAGATGGAGGGAAGCTCATGATTAAACAGCTGAAGATGGTTGGACACTCCCCTCAGAAACTCCTTTGTGTAAACATATCCCGGATCTGAGATGATTTATTTCCAGCAACCACAGCCATCTTCCTTTGCCTAACCCTAACCTAAGCCCCATTCACTGGAAAGCTTTCCCCTGTTTTCTACAGATATTAGTTTTCTGGAGCTTATTGATACCATAGTCACTGCCTTGATGTCACTGCCAGAAACACTCTCACATCATCTCTGGGATTCAGCTCTTTTGTTCATGTTTGGACCATGTAGTAAGAAATCAGGAGCTGAGTGACCATGACAGAACCTAAACTAAGTGTTAGTGAGCACATCATTTCTGAGTAAGGGCTTCTTGACAGCACCTTTGATACCACCTTCCATCCCTTTGGCTAATGATCAAGAGTAGATTGATTCACTGGTTGGGCTGGATTTGTCCTGCTATTTGTGCACTAGACATAATTAGGCAATTTTTCACATTTTCAGGTGGATGCCAGTGTTGTAGCTATCCTGGAAAAGTTTGGGTAAGGGTATGACAAATTTTGAAGCATGAGTCTTTATTACTATAACTGGAATACTGTCAGGCCCATAGCCTTTGCAATATTCAGTGATTTAATCTACTTCTAGATATGGAGCAAAACAAATTGATTTAAGACTGATACCTGTGATATTGGGGACTTCAAGGTGAATGGGGAGGTGGTGATATAATGGTGATATCATTGGACTAGTAATCCAGAACTCCAGTCAAACATTCTGGAGACAAGACTTTGAATTCCACCATGGCAAATTTGAATCTAATAAAAACCTGGCCGAGTGGTAACCATGTAATTATTGTCATAAACACTTATCTAGTTCATTAATGTCCATTAAAGAAGGAAATCTGCTGGCCTTACCTGGGCTGACCTATATGTGGCTCCAGAAATGTAGTTGACCCTTAACTATCCTCTGGAATTAGGAATGTTAGTCAAGCTAGTGACCTAGTCTGCCCACAAATGAATTTTTAAAGGAGGTAGAGATGGATTTTCCATTCAGCACTTTTGGCTGAGGGTGAGTGCAAATGCTTCGGCTTTCTGCCATCACTAATGGGCAGCATGGTTTTGTGCGGGGAAGGTCATGTCTTACAAACCTAATAGAATTCTTTGAGGAGGTGACAGAGTTGATTGACGGGGGAAGGGCTGTAGATGTCATATACATGGACTTCAGTAAGGCATTTGATAAGGTTCCCCATGGTAGGCTGATGGCGATGGTGAAGTCGCATAGGGTCCAGGGTGTTCTACCGAGATGGTTGGAGAACTGGCTGGACAACAATAGACAGAGAGTAATAGTGGAAGGGAGTTTCTTAAAATGGAGACCTGTGACCAGTGGTGTTCTACAGGGATCCGTGCTGGGACCACTGTTGTTTGTGATATACATAAATGCTTTGGAGTTATGTATCGGTTGCCTGATTAGCAAGTTTGCAGACCACACCAAGATTGGTGGAGTAGCAGATGGTGAAGGGACTGTCAGAGAACACAGCAGAATATAGATGGATTGGAGAGACCATAAGAACATAAGACATAGGAGTGGAAGAAAGGCCATTCGGCCTATCGAACGGGTAAGAGATGGGTAGAGAAATGGCAGATGGAGTTCAATCTGGGAAAATGCGAGATGATGCATTTTGGAAGATCCAATTCAAGAGTGAACTATACAGTAAATGGAAAAGTCCTGGGGAAAATTGACGTACAGAGAGATCTGGATGTTCAGGTCCATTGTTCTCTGAAGGTGGCAATGCAGGTCAGTAAAGTAATCAAGAAGGCACACAACATGCTTTCCTTCATTGGATAGGGTATTGAGTGCAAGAGTTGGCAGGTCACGTTACAGTTGTCTAGGACTTTGATTCAGCAGCTTTTGGAACACTGTGTACAGTTCTAGTTGTCACATTACCAAAAGGATGTGGATGCTTTGGAGAGAGTGCAGAGGAGGCTCACCACGATGTTGCCTGGTATGGAGGGTGCTAGTTATGAGGAAAGGTTGAGTAGATTAGGATTATTTTCATTAGAAAAAGGGAGGTTAAGGGAGTCCTGATTGAGGTCGACAAAATCATGAGAGGTATAGACAGGGTAGATAGCAAGAAGCTGTTTCCCAGAGTGCAGAAGGGTCATGATTTCAAAGTGAGAAGTGAAAGATTTAGGGGAGAAATGCATGGAAAATTCTTCACGCAGAGGATGGTGGGGGGGCCTGGAATGCACTGCCAGTGGAGGTGGTAGAGGCGGGAACAATAGCATCATTTAAGACAGATAAATGAATGGGCAGGTAGCAAAGGGATACAGATCCTTAGAAAATAGTTGGCAGGTTTAGATAGAGGATCTGGATTGGTGCAGGCTTGGAGGGCCGAAGGGCCTCTTCCTGTGCTGTAGTTTTCTTTGTTCTTTGTTCTCTTTTTCATCAATGTGCTGTGTTCCCATCTCATGGAGGATGAGAATGTATGTGAGTCGCCACTTCCTATTACTTGTTGAATTGCCTGCTGCCATTCATGACTGGATATGTCAGGACCACTGAACTTTGATCTGATCCATTGATTGTGGGATTGCTTAACTGTTACAGTCTATTGATCAAATCAAAGATCAATGTAACAAATGCTGGCCCAATCAGCAAAGCCCACATCCTTGAATGAATTATTTAAAAATTGCAAGCTGTTTCTACTGTTTGATCCACAAGTAGTTCTGAGTTGCAACTTCACCAGTTTCACATCTCAATTTGAGGTAGGCTTAGTGATGCTCCGCGAATGCCTTCTTGTATTATATTGAACAAGGAATTGTCTCCTGGCTTAAAATAAAATGCTGTTGGAAATCCAAAACAAAAACAGAAATTGCTGGAGAAACTCAGCAGGTCTGGCAGCATCTGTTGAGAGGGAGCAGAATTACTGTTTTGAGTCTCCAGTGACGGTTCTTCAGAACATTCTGAAGATGGGCTGTTAGCCCCAAGACATTAACTCTGCTTTCTTTCCTCAGATGTTGCCAGACCTGCTAAGATTCTCCAGCAATGGCTGCTTTTGTTATAATCTCCTAGCTCGATGGTCATGGTAGAGTGGAGGATATGATGATCTATGATGTTATAGATTACAGTTGAATGCAATGTTACTGCTGCTGATGGCCCACATCACCACATGGACACCCTGTTTTGAGTTGTTAGATCTGTTCAAATTTTGTCTCATTTAGCATGGTGGTAATGCTCCACAACACAATGGAAAGTGTCCTCAGTGTGAAGACAGGACTTCATCTCTCTTATGACTGTGTGATGATCAGTCCTATTGACACTGTCATGGACAGCTGTATCTCAATTCATCCTCACCAATCTACTGTCAAAGTAGGGTTTTCCCTCTTGTTAGTTTCCCCAGGATGTGCTATAGAACCAGTCTAGCCGGTGGTCTTTTAGGACTCAGCAACTCACGAGTGATGCTACCAAGCCATTCTTTGTAATGGATATTCAAGGCCCGCATCCTGAATACATTCTGTGCTCTTACCAACCTCAGTGCTTTGGCCCAGTAATGTTCAACAGAAGGATACTGATTTACTGTCCAAAAGAAGTAGTGGGTGCCGCGTGGTAATCAGCAAAAGGTTTCCTTGCCCATGTTTGACTTGATGCCATGAGATTTCATGGGGTCCAAAATCAATGTGGAAAACTCTCAAAACAACCTCTTCCCAAGTGTATAGCACTGTCCTCCTTCTACCTCTAGGTCTATCCTGCTGGCAGGACAGGACATACTCAGAGGTTGTGATAGTGGTGTTCAAACATTGGCTGTAAGGGACAAATACGATCATCTCTTGTATGATACTCAGTTAACTAGTCTGTGGGGCAGCTCTCCCATTTTTGGCACAAGCCCCCAGTTGCTGGTAAGAAGGACTTTGCAGGAAACATAGGACTGTGTTTGAAGTTGTAATTTCCACTGCCTTGATGATGCCAGGTGGTCTGCTAGCTTTTGTTTCTTTGTTTAGGTTTTATAGCAGTTGATACAACTGAATGGCTTGCTAGGCCATTTCAAAGTGCAGTTTACAATTAA